>NW_008705358.1:433216-437110 GCF_000326865.2 Helobdella robusta | reverse complement strand
TAGATCAAGGATGGGACAGGTAATGAGAAAAAAAACACACACACACACACACACATATATATATATATATATATATATATATATATATATATATATAGATTAGATTAAGACTGTCATAAATGCAATCATTGATGAATAGCTCAGCATGTTCTGTGGCAAAACGTTTGTGATCATCAGGGGAAGAGAAATAATTACAAATTTCATCAATTTCAAAATATATTTATATTACTTTTTAAGATTTTATTATCTTTTATTATAGTTTTAACACTTCCTGATGGTTTTGTTTTGTCTCTATTATTTTATGTTTTAGCTGATACTGTTAATTATTAGCACCAAACAATTTATTCATCTATATATCATTTTATAATTGATAAAGAATTTTTTTTCAGATTTAATTGCTTTATATGGTTTTTTTCTATGTGATTTTGTTGCAAAAATCTATAAATTGTTTGTTTTATGTTAATCTAATTTGAAATAAAGGCAGAATTGAAAAGACATCAGAAATTAATTTATTGCTTAATCATCGTGAAAAATCAAACTCTATACATTTAATAAATTATTTATATTTATACATAGTACATAAGAAAAAAATGTAAAAAAACACTTTATTTTAAGGAATAATAATTATCAAAGATAAAATAAAATCAGAAATCTGAAAAATAATAAAAACTATTAGATACATTTTAAATAAATTAATTAAAATTTAAATTGAGTAAATTAGAAAAAAGACAGACTTTTGTATTGTTACAAGCCGTTCCATCTTTGTACTCCCAGGTAGACATCTTCTTATCCAGCTTGTTCCATACATTTTGAGCCTTCCACGACTTTACATTCAATTTTAGTAAATTATACAAAAGGTTGCCACTTTCATTTACAACCCCGACGACTGAGCATAACTTTGAGAAGGATTCTAAGATACTTTTGAAAGTATTTGAAGAGCAAAACTCGTCGAATGATTGATTTATTAAATCTTCTGTTGATTGACTGCTAGACTGTTGCTGATTCATTATTGCTTTTGTCCACTTATTGTGTTTTTATGATCTAGTGTATGATTTTTATCTTCAAAAATTAAAAAATTAAGAATTTATTTTGATTTGGATTAAAATTATAAAAAATTTCAAAAACTCTAATGCTTTTAATTTTTACGCTAGATAACTAAAACACCAGAAATCTGACTTTTGTTTGAAGCTAAATTTGAAAGAAATTTAAAAAAACAAACAGCACAAGAAAAAGAAACAAACAAACCTCAAATATTTGTAGTATTAAAACACGCTCCAACTAAAATCATATGATTTAAAAAATACTCGGACATTTTATTTCATACTTATAGATAATTTTGAATTAATAATTAGCTTAATTAGTGAACAAAAAGCAAAGTTTATTCATGGTAAAACTGCGAAAATACGAAATCTTTACATATAAAAAGTGAACTTATGCATTAAAACCAATTCGCTTCCAAGCATTTTCGTCCCTTTTGTCTTTGACAACAAATAACAATGAATAAAGTCAAACGAGAACGAAAAAGCCAAAATAACACTCCAAATTTTGGCATTCATTCGGAAAGCCATTACACACGGAAACACACAACAGGGCAAAAATCTTCATCATTTTATCATCGCTAATATTATTCACACGAATAATTATATTATATTACACTTTCTGTTAACCACTGAATTGAAAACACAAAAATTATCATTATAAATAAACGATAAATGTAACGAAATCAAAAGCATATATGAATCATATACATCAAGTACGATTACAAATGTATATATATATATATATATAAATATATACATACATTTATATATTTTCATAGCCATACATAACTAGTGGTTCACATATAATGTAATATAAATAGACCTATATATATTTATATATATATACATACGCACACAAACACATAGAAATAGACCTTTCTTTCTTAGTTTGCAGATTTCAACATTGCCATCTCGGATGAAAAAGAAATAAATACAATAAAATGAAAAAAATTAACTAATTACTGATTAATTGTTGAGTAATTAGGAGACATTGTGCTACGTTGTGTTGTTACCAAAAGTTAATTATATTAAGAGATCGATTAGTCAAACGCACCAATCAATCAATTAATCAATCAATCAATTAATTAATTAATCAATTAATCAGTCAATCAACTAATCAATCATCTAATTAATTACTCATTCAAATTATTTAATTGGTCAACCAGCCAGATTAAATCTAGTAGATTCATCAATTGACCAATCAATTGATCTAGCAAGCAATCAATCTTATAACCGTGTAACGTACCAAAAAAATTGAAATTTCAACATTCCACATAAAAAATTTAAAAAAATGTGAATCCAGTAAGAGAATTATAATAAATAATTAATTAATTATAATAAATAATTACTGAGTTGTCATCGTCATAATCAGCATCATCACCATCATTGCTATTATCACCACAACAACACCAAAGAGCAACGAATAATAAATATAAAATGAGAATGGTATATCAAAAAAAAGCCGAAAATGACACAACAGATAACACCAGCACACAGACTATATATATATATATATATATATATATATATATATATATATATATATATATTAAGTAGTATAAACGCTGTGAATGGAAGAGAAGCAAGTGTTTGCAAGCGGCTATGTACGTTATGAATTCAATCACATATACGCACACGTGCACAAACACCGTAACGACAACTAATAAGCAATACGTCTCATTAACATTCATGAGATAGTAAATGAATATTCATAAAATTTGAATATCTTGAGTTTGATTGGCTGAAGGATTTCAAACAGGCAGTAAGCCACGCCTTCTCAGAGATTCCTCCAATGTTGTGAAGACCTGCAACTGTTCCTCTGGCCTTAGTGCAAGTATGTTTTGCACTAACTTCAGTGGACTGGCCGTCCTGTGTAATTGACAACCAATCAAAATCGTTGAATGAGTAATAATAAATAATGTTAATTAGATTAGATTTGCAGGTTAATCCTGTGCATTTGATTGGATTTCACTCGCTTACCCAATGAAGAATGAGCACCAATAACTAACTTAATGAAACTTGACAGGTAGACGTGTATGAAGGTAGCCATCAAGAGTTGGCAGTCCATGCGATCCATGAACCCGCCGTGACCTGGAATCGTGTCCCCAAAGTCCTAAAGTTAGGAAATTAGGCAAAAAAAGTCATTTAGTAGATGTAATAATGGTAGCAAAAATAGCGTGAACAATAAAACATTTTTCAAGCCAAACCGCGCATACAATAAAGAAATAAGGACTATAATGAATAGAGACCGTGCAATCAAAATAACAATAACAAACGTGATTGTTTACAGACCTTTATCTTGAAGGCCCTTTTGAACCCGCTGGCGAAAAACCCACCAAATGGCCCAAGGACAGACGCAAACACAGACATGGAGATGGAATGAAGGATGAATGGGTAGATGCTGATGGTTTTCCAATCTCTCTTCAACTGATCACGTGTTCATCATTTTATTATAACAATAAAAAATTATGAATATTATATTATATTATATTAAAATATATTATACTATACAGGAGAAGGGCTACACAACAAAATAAAAAAAGCAGCAAGAAAGAATAATTAAACACAGAAATACAGACAGGCAGGCACGCACACACACACACACACACACACACACACACACACACACACACACACACACACACACACACACACACACACACACATACACACACACACACACATACACACACACGGACACACATACACGGTAGACGAACATACCAATGTTCCTATATACTGTACAGGCCCAGGTATGTTATAATGCTGCAGCTGAAAGACGAAGGACCTGTCAGGTTTCATGCATTAAGTCATTGAGTTTTAAAAGTTTATTTAATGAAACATAATAAGGTTA
>NW_008705358.1:396706-432425 GCF_000326865.2 Helobdella robusta | reverse complement strand
CATACATCAACGCTTTCAACTGACTGAAAGTAGAAAGATACCCCTTAGGTAACATGCACAATGAGAAAAATGTTTTTATATTAAGAATTCTCAATTAACCACAGGCATCTGAGTGCATGCACCATTATAGATTCATAAATAAATTAATTAATTAAAATATGAATAAATCCATAAAAAAACCAATAAATCAACAAATAAAAATGAATGAAATGAACATTACTGATTTCAATCTGGGCAAACTTTATATACAATAATAAAACATTTTATATTAAAAATGAGAGAAATTAATTAATTGATTGGTTAAACAAATGAATATTTGAAAGAATTAAATAAGATAAATAACGAAATGTGATAAGGATATTTAATAAAAATAAACATTAATTGTAAATGTAAATAAATTCATAATAATTTTTTTTATATATAAAAAAACACAGAGATACCAGATAACATTCCAAATGTTCTATCATAGAAAAAATCAAACACAAGATAATGATGATGATGATGTTGATGATGACAATGATGATGATGATGATGATGATGATGATGATGTTGTTGATGATGATAGTTGAGAAGACAATATTGAAAATAAGACCAAGTTTCAGTTAAGAAGATCAACAGCAATTAATCTTTTATGATTAGTCAAATAAAAGTTTTTACACCAGTTCATTTAAACACATCCTACCCATAACAACATAATTTATCTTTACTTTAGTTTAGGAATAAACCATCCTATTTCACAACTCATTCTTTTGCCAACTCTCTCTCCCTCTCTCTCTTTTTCTCTCTCTCTTGATATAAATTTAATATACATATAATTTCACAATTCTTTGATAAAACTCTCTCTCTCTCTCTCTCTCTCTCTCTCTCTCTCTCTCTCTCTCTCTCTCTCTATAAATTTAATATACATATAATTTTACAATTCATTGATAAAACTCTCTCTCTTTCTCTATGTATGTATGTTGATATAAATGTATTATACATATATAATTTATTAACCAATAAGACAACGTAGAGGGGCCCAAGCCAGATGATAACAAAGAACCCGATGATCATAAGTAAGGAGAATACACCCCTTATGATCCAATCTTTCCATCTAATGATGACGATGGCCAACATGATGAGTAAAATTTTGATGATGATAAGGATGAAAGTAAAGATATTGCTATATACATATATATGTGAATAAATATGTGAACAGGTTTATAAAAAAATGCATACATATACATTTTATCTATCATATATATATTATTATATTTCAAAGATACACATACACATTCACCCAGATATATACTAAATATATGAATGAATGACTAGTTAAATGAACTATAGTCAATAAACAAACAAACAAATGAATGAATGAACACTTAATGAATAAACAAACAAGTGAACAAACAAATAAATGAACAAACGAACACACCGAGGACTAATTCCATGCAATTTAGCATCAAAGAGTTCAGTCATTTTGTTGTCCTGGGGTAAATCCACAGGCCCAATATCACCTTCTTCGATAACCAAGTCATCATCATCTTTGTCTGGGTTCTAAATTAGTATGTTAACCAATCTTAATGAAATAATTAATAAAATTAATTTAAAAATTTCAAACTACGCTAATTGTCATTTAAAAATTAGTGATCTTAATACTAATTAAAGATGCAATTATTAATAACAAAGGCATTTCAATTTTTCATCTAATTTGTCTTACAACTGAACTGAAAACCAAATAAAAATCAAGCTTTTTTTAGCCTTTTAGTTTTTCAGAGCTTAGAAGCATAAAGAAAAAATTGAAAATTGATAAATTCACAAATCGGGCCCCAAACAAACAACATTTTTATTAATTTATTCATTAAATTTAAAAATTCCCTAACTGGTTCACTTTCACTTTCCAGATTGTCTTTTTCTTTCATATCTTCTTTTGCTTTTCTGTCCTTTTCCTTATTATTGACGACAGGTTCGTGAGGCGATCTCTGACGAATTTCCGCCATTTTTGATTTTTAGCTAATTTAATGAAATATTAATAAAAATCATCATAAGTAAAAACTTTAAACAAAAAAGGAACTTTAAAAAAATATTTAAAAAGATAGAGCCAGACAACAAAAAACCAGATCAAGTAAACAACACATAGATCTTTTGCAAATAAATTTTCAGCAGACCAAAGACAAAGATTGATGAAAAAATATTTTGAATTAAAATTTTTATATGTTTGATTTTTAATCATCTAACTCACCAATCAATCAATTAATCAATCGATTGATCAATCAATCAATTGATCGATTACAAAAACTACTTGGTTATAAAATAAACATTCAATCAACCTATTTATCTATTTCCAAAAAATTGTTCATACACAACATCATACACAACAATTGCACATGTATTACATTGTTTGTATTGCATTCAGTTGCGAGTTGTAGTTGCTGGCTGAGTTATGTGAACAACCCTAAGAAGTGCAGTCTCGACTCTGAGTGGGCTGTTGAAAAAGTAGCGTCGAAGGAGCTCCCCAAATTCATCACGAACAATTATGATTTAACTCTTCAACATGTAGCCCGATCCAACCCGATCTGTAGCCCGACCCGTATGCTACACGAACACGATATATCTAGATATATCATACACACATGAACTGAAGGATTTCTCTTGGCGAACGAACAACAGGTCGAACAGGAACTCCTGATAATACGAGCTATACTTTTGATAATGACACCATGCACATTTCAAGCCACTCATAATTAACATAATTACTTGAAGCTTGAGCTGAACAATTATATATATATATACTCATTTAATAATTACAAGGCGTATCAATTAACACAATTGCATAAACAGAAAAACTCACATTTTTTAAAGCTATTTAACCATTTATTTCTTTCGAAGGAAGAAAGAGCAAGCCATTCATTTTATACTTGAAATTTGATGAAGGGCTTTTCACATTATATATATATATATATATATATATATATATATATATATATATTAGCCCTACCTATTGTAGCCGAAGGTATAAATTGATTTTATTACATTTGGAAGAAAGCACAACGATAAATATATAAATATATTTATAAACATTAGAATGTGTTAATAATTGAAATAATATTAGGCTAACAATTGAACAAATACCATATATATATATATATATATATATATATATATATATATATATATATATGGTATATATATATAAGTAGTATAACATGGCCTATAATGAACATTCAATAAGATTAATACTAGCTCAACATACCAATAGAGTATTCCATTTATAAAGCTCACGGTATCATCATTATTTATAGGCAAAAGGTAAATTTTATGGGTATAATAAAGTCAATATATAACTGATAATAATATTAATAATAAACAAATTAAAAAACAATAGCAAATAGAGTTAAGCTTTGTATTGTAAGAGAATGTTATCAGACAATATTCACCATTTATAATAGACGTGTATGAAATATGTACGCTAATGTGTGTGTTAATATTGTTGTGTATGTGTGTGTGTGTATGTGTTGTACATTTCTAAATGCATTTATGCCAAACAACTGAAAAATTTAATACAAATTTGAAGATGGAGAAATTGATCAGAGATAGCCATCAACTTGGAAATGAACTTACGGAATCAAATTCAAATTATAAAAAAATTACAATACATCTAAGAAAACCATGGGAAACACACACATACACACACACATCCAAACTTGCACACATATACACCAACTAAAGTGTAGGACATGATTAGAGCATATAAAAAAGTAATGAAAAAAAAATTTGGTTAACTTAATGGATCATAATAAAGAAAGTAGTAGAATTACCAAAAACAATTAATTAATTGATTAACTAATTAATTAATTGACCATAGGTTTTTAAAGCTATTCGTGTCTGGAATGCCTACAATTAAAATGAATATATATATATATATACATATATATATATATATATGTATAGAGCAACAAAAAACAATAACGACGATAATAATAGCAATAGAGTTATAGCATGAACGGATAATTAACATATATGACACATGATGGCAGATTATAAACGAATAAATATAATAAAAAGAGAGCCAAAAGTATTTTCAACTAAAAATTATCATTAGACTTCACTATATATATATATATAATATATATATATACATGACATAATTTTTGATTATTTAATATTATCATCCATAAAAAAAGGTTTTATTCATAATAAAGAACAAAGAAAGGAGTGGAAGAAATAATTTTATAAGTGGTAAATATATAAAACTGGAGACAATAGAAATGTAAATAGATAGGACAGAATAAATTTTAAACAACCAAAAATTATTACAGATAATAATAATAATATAAAAATATTAATAGAGGGAATAATGGAAAGAAAGAAAAATTAAGAATACAAACGTCTTTTAATTTGAATAATATTTATGTATACGTGTATATATATAAATATATATATATAAATACATAATTACATGTATATATATATATATATATATATATATATATGTAAAAATATTAAATATAATAATAATTATTGTTGTCAGCTCTTTGTTAGGTTGTTGGTCAAACATCTGTTAAGAGGGAAAGGAAAAAATTATATATACATAGATAATAAATTAGAATGATAGGTAATAAATTTCAAAGACCAAAAATGTTGGATTCAATTGAACATAGTTAGTCATATTATTGCACTCTTTATCATTCTTCACCGACAACATCATCACTCACTCACTTACTCAGTATCATCTTGATCTCTATCATCAGCTTCTACATGTTCTGCGTCTCAAGGTACTCTGCAATGTTGGCTACACCCTTGTTAACATTTCCCTGCTGCTTGCCTTCAGGGCAGTGGCCTATTACAATTGCTGTTTTTGGAAAACATTTTTTTTTCAAAATTACATAATTTGAAAATTTTAAACCATTAATTTAATTTAATTTATTTTAATTGAATTAAACACCTGTTCATTTTATTTCATCAGCCTTTACTAATTGAAAACAACCTAAGGCTGATTTTTCAATTATAAAAGTGAGTAAGTGAAAACCAACCAGTTTTTGAGGCTTGTAGTGTCAAACCTCCCAGACCTTTGCTCTTGGCCAGAACCAGCTTGCCATCTTCCTCGCGCAAAAATTGATATTTTTGTCCCTCAACTACGATGCCAGATGCTTGAAAATTGCTAAAATTCTTTGAGGTGAAACTTGCCCCAATGGTGGTCGCTTCGGCTTGCGTTATTTTCAAAGCCTATATGCAAAAAAATTTTAATAAATTATTAAAAAAAATGTAATTTTCCAAGGTGGAGAGGCAGGAAGTATCAACAAAATACAAATTTAAACACTATTATCTATCTATGTGATGTTTAAAGTGAGTTGTTATATATTGTGTAAAGTGATATGTTAATTTATTTAGGATAATGTGGTCTATAATTAGTTATCATGTGATCTATGTATAACATGTCAACAGCCTAACTTGAAAACCACTTATAAACTGGCATGCAAGCCTTATATATTAGCAGGCATTTGATATTTTAGCAGGAATTTTCCTACAACTGAACCACTTGAATGTATAAGATGATAAATAATTTAAAAAATTGTACAAAGTTTTAAACTACTTTTAAGATATGCATAAATGTAAATAAATTGATAATATAAATAATAAAGCAAATAGGAAAAGTCACAAATCGAAGTTTAAATATTTTCATGAATTGGATTCATGTGTTTATAAATATAATAAACATAATATTTTGAAATTTGTTTATTAAATAAAATAAATAAATAAATATGGTCTCATTTCCTGTTATAACTTAATATCTAGACTCAAAAATTAATTACATCCTTTAACTTTCCTAATGGATTTAACACAACAAGCAATCCAACCAAAAATACTTAATTTTCAAAAAATCAAAAAGCAAATGCCAAAATACAGCCCAAGAAAAGAAGCACAGAAAGACAAATACCACACAAAGTTAAACTAAAAATGATTAAATTGTGAAATCAGTAACATTCTTGTGGGTGTCAGAAGTCCACTTAGCGCCATTGAACCCAATGATGCTGCCCTTGTCACAGTGGGACTCGCCCTTGCAGTCCTTGCAGTGGGCAATCAAGTTGTCAATGTATGAATCCCAGCCAGACATTTTTGCAGAGCTAAATGAGTAAATTTATCACTAATTTAACACTGGATAGTGAAAAGTATTAACAAATATTTGTGAATCCGTGATGTAGATAAATTTTGAAATCATTTCCGCAAACTGCTTAAATGGAATTTAACATCCTGGTAGTACGAGATGGCACTTTTGCGTGATTTTAGTCTCAAAAATATTTACTAAATCGTGAAAAAATAGTAAAACAAGATAATGAAATGAATGAAAAATGGCTACTAACAATGAAATGAATCTCTAATTTAGTACACAATAAAGAAAAAAACAGACGAAGAGAAGGCTTCAAACCCGGAAGCGGTACTAAGGCGTGTCTTTTATAGTCATGCGCATAGGCTTTAGAAAAAAGAAATGTACAGTTTTAATGATAAAACAGTGCTGTGTAGGAGGATATATGTTGGGTTGAATTGCGCCATGTCTTATGTACCGATCAAAATGTATGTATAGGAGAACACTTGATAAAAGTCATATAAAATTTGGTAAAAAAACTAAAACGGCCGAATAGTTACCAATATGCGTTACGGAACTCGAACTATAGTTCGATTTTTTCGTAACGGCTTTTTTTTATTCTTTAAAAGTTAGGATCCGACAGACGCAGAAACTGTTACAACAAGTAAGGCAATCTGATATAGCGAATCAAGCTGGTAGTTTCATGTTACTAGATTCATGAAGTACTCAATCTACCTAGAACGAAAATGTAAAATTCTGTAATGGAAATCCGTAAGTTTTTGACACATCGCGTAATTTATCTAAAAAATACTACACATAATTAAAAAAACGTAATTAATGCAATCAGATCCAAAAAAAGTTGACAGAATTTATTCAGAATTTTTAAGGTTTACATTAGCAAATGGATTAGCGTGTATAGAGACGCTTCTAATTTTAACATCTGTGATTGGTCTGTAGGAATTCTCTTTTACAGGAACATTCTCTAATGTGTCAAGGACTTCAATGCCATCTATCACTCTGAAAAATAATTTCATTTTTGAAAATTTCAAATTATCAAAAGAACAAATGAAATAATCAGTAAATAAGTAACACCACAAATACTTTGCAAAGACAGTATATTTCATGTCAAGTTGTGGATTTTTGTTATAAGTTATGAAGAACTGAGAGCCATTTGTGTCTGGGCCGTTGTTTGCCATTGAAACAATTCCTCTGGTTGAGTGCTGTGTTTGTGCGTGTGTGTTTGTGTGTGCATTAGAATATATTTCAAATTTGTAAAAAACACCAAAAAATAAACATTAAGTAAACCATTATGAAAAAATAAAGTCCCAAATAAATGAAGAACCTTTAATGTATCATTGAATTCATCTTCAAATTTTTTCTTCCAAATGCTTGCTCCTCCCTTTCCAGTGCCTGTGACAAACAACAATAAAATGAATATTCAAGAATAAAGATAAATATTCAAGGATAAAGATGAATATTCAAGAATAAAGATGAATATTCAAAAATAAAGATGAATATTCAAGAATAAAGAACTTGATATCAATATAACTTTTGAAACTATCCATAGAAAAAATAACCAGTTGGATCTCCAGTCTGTACAATAAAGTCTTTAATATTTCTGTGGAAAACATTGCCATCATAATAACCACTCGCGCATAGAGCCAGAAAGTTCTAGATGGAATACACAGTGTTAAGGATAATATTTAAAGATTTATTAACAACAGGTTTTTAGAGAAAATTAAGAAATTAAGAATGTTTTGAAAGTTTTAATTTTAATCATCTACAATGGATATTAAAATTCATTTTAGAAAAACTTTTGAAAAACGTTTTGTTTTAATGTCTTGAATTAAAATATATATTAATTTTGAGTCTCTAATCATAAAACAGAAGTACCTGTAGGAAATATAATTATAATATATTATTTAAGGAGTAACTATAATATAAATGAATAAATGAAGATCAATTTGGTAATTTAGTTAGCTTGGTTTTATCTTTATTATTTATTTGGTTAGCTTGGGTCATCTTTATAAATTAATAACCAAAAACTATTATTCATTGAATTTATTGTTATTTTTATATAACATAAAAAGTATTAATAAAACCATATTATATCATGTTATGTTATATATAATTATAATATAATATAAAAAAAATTTAATAAATATGTAAGTTGTAAAGGTAAGTAAATTAAAAAAGTAAAATAAAGTGAAACACAAACTACAGACTTTATTTTATTTAATAGGAAAACTTAGTAAGGATAAGTTTAAATAATAAAACGTCATAATAATATATATTCAATACTGTCAACCTCACATGTTTTAGGACAGTGATCACAAAAAAGTTCCAACTTCATGTCACCCAGATCAGTGTGCAGAGTGACAGCCTGCCCAATTTGAAAAAAGTCAATTTAATGTCGACAAAAAAATATAATTTGGGTTTAATATAAAATGACAGACAAACCATTTATTTCCTTCTTAAAAATGAGTTTCGGTCAGTTTTCAAAATTTTGAACTTTTAACGCGAGCGATAATATATTTTCTTGATTATGGAGGACTGTTGTCGTTTTATTTATATACTTATTAATCTTAGTATTTTAATCTACAAAAAAAAATAAAAAAACATTTTCAAATAAAAGGGTTTTTTTTTTTAATTTAATTAAATGTTATTAATAATTTTATAACACTGTTCAATTTATAAAGTTATCTAATCATGAATATATACTATAGGGTTGTTTTTCTAGACCGTAGTAGACGATAATGAAGTTAATTTTAAAAATATAAATTTCACTTTTTTAATAATCTCGATTTTAATCTGTGAGATAATAGGTCTTATTTACTAGATAATAGATCTTATTTACTAGTTTTTTTTTAAGATAAAATTACTAATTACTAAGATAAACCCGGCTCTAGTTGGTCACTACTGCTACATTACACTGGATTTATTTGATTTAAATTTTAAAATTTTACAGACTCCACAACTTCAAAGTTCAAACAATCCTGGTAAGTAACATGACTTAGTTCTATTCATAATCTAATGTAAATTTTATTTTTCTATGATTTCTGATTTTCATACATTTTCTTAGGAGTAAGTTACAAACAGTCACCTTTAGTTCAGAGTGGGCTTTAGTTTAGTTTAATAAGTTTTAAATGTTTTAAATTTAAATTAAAAAAAACTGATCAAATTTATTTAATTAATTTCAATTGATATTATTTTATTTAAAAAGAAAAATGGCAAGTTGTAGAAGTCGTATGGGCACAAAGACGTGCAGATTAAGCTCTATGCTGACTCTGACACTAACTTTCTTCCTGGTTGAGTTAATTGTTGGCCATGTGACTCATTCTCTGGCGCTCATTGGGGACTCCTACCACATGCTGTCCGATGTCGTTGCTCTCATAGTTGGAATTGCTTCACTCAGGGTTGGCAATTTGTAAAAATGTTGAATTTTAACTTTTAAATAATACTTTTTGACAAGCATTATTGTTTTATCAATTGACGGACTTTTATGTTGTTGTTATTTTCATATGATGAAACATTTTTATTGATTTAGATATCCAAGTTGAGGTCCCACAAAAACACATATGGTTGGGCCCGGGCTGAAGTAGTCGGTGCCCTAATCAACTCAGTCTTCCTAATTGCTCTGTGCTTCACAATCCTCACTGAGGCTATTGAGAGATTTACGAATCCAGAAAAAATTGAACATCCCCACGTTTTGTTGTATGTCGGCATTGCTGGCTTCGTCATCAATCTTATAGGTATGTCATTCTTTGGTATTCCTATTATTATTTCTATTATTAACTCACTGATTATATAGAAAACTAAGTAAATGACTAATTTACTACATAATAAAATAATTAATTGCTTTACTAATCTCCAGGCCTGCTGCTACTGCACGGACACGCACATGGTCACAGCCATGGCGGGAGCCACTCACATAACCACCCCAGTACAACTACCACCGCAACCACCCCTGTTATCACCACTGAGAGTATAGTTGTGAAGTCAAGTTCCGATAAGTTCCTTGCAAGTTAGTAACTCACAAGCTTTTGGCTTCGTGGCAGTGTGGAAATTAATCAAAATTTAAGGCATATAATTAATAAATGATGATTTATCTAGTTTTATTGCTGAAAATTTTTATTTAATTCCACAAAAATTTAAAATACTAAAATAACACAAATGTTAAAAAATTATTTTAAATAATTATCGCAGACGACCTAAACGAGGTACAGTCATTGACAGTCAAGACAGCCATAGCTGCTATGGCAGCAGTGGGTGGTGGAGATGATGAGGAAGAAGAGGACAAAGATGCCCCCAGCGACACTGCCAGTACTGACACGGAAGAGGGCATAGTCGATGTTGACGCCATTAGGGGAAAGCCTAAAATTAGTGAGTGCCATTAATTTATCTTTGAATATTTTTTATTATCATTATTATTCCATTTCTTAAATTTTAAACTATTTTAAATTTGTTCATTCGACAAGAGACCAGCACGCAGCTTAACATGCGCGGTGTCTTCCTCCATGTGCTTGGAGACGCCCTGGGCTCCGTCGTGGTCATCATCAGCGCCATCTGCATCATCTTCATCGAGCAGGACTGGAAATATTTCATTGATCCGGTCCTCAGGTTTTGTTGTTTGTTTGTTTTCAGTAAATTAGGCAGCTAATTAGGCAGTTAAATTAGGAAGTTTATTTTGTCTTTCAGTGTCTGTTTGTAGAGAATGATGATGAATAGACAATTATTTTTATTACAATAATAATAAAAACAATATTAATAATAATAATAATAACGGTGGTAATGATGACGATGGTGGTGGTGTTGATGATGATGATTATATACTTTTATTTTTGAAATGTGAAACGTTTTGAAGTTCAACATTGAATTTGTGACACATTTTATTTTTTCAGTCTGGTCTTAGTAGCTATTGTCCTATCAACAACTATTCCTTTGTGTGAGTTCAATATGTGTGACATTTTTTTTCCATTTATTACTTCATTCATCGCTGCATTCATTCATACATTCATTCCTACATTCGTTCATTACTACATTCATTTACTCCTTTATTGATTCATTCACTCCTACATTTATTCATTCTTTTATTCATTCACTCATTCATTCGTTTACGTATAGTAAGAAAATCAGTATTGAGACTATATTGCAAGCAGTACCAACACTCCTTTAGTCATTCCTCTTCATTCATTTTTGAATTCGTTCGTTCACTCATTCATTCATTTATTTATTAATTCATTCATTTTATAATTTATTCATTCATTCATTCAGTAAGAGAGTCTGCATTGATACTATTGCAAACTGTACCGACACACATTAAAGTATCTACACTCAAAGATAAGCTATTAAGCAAGGTTAGAGATTCGAATTAATTAAACGAGAACTCTCTTCTTTTTCTCAAAGCCAGAGTTACGAATGATCAAAGAAATGAAATGTTAAGAAATGTCAACTAGAAAGCCATTATGCTCGTTTCAAAACAAAAACCAACCGTAAAATAACTATAATTTAATTGTAGTAGTTTAAGTAGTGAAGTATAATCAAGTTTATATCCTAAATTGTTCCTGTCACAATAGAAGTGCCATATATGATAGATAGATGGATGGATGGATGGATGGATAGATAGATAGATAGACAGACAGACAGACAGACAGATAGATAGATAGATAGATAGATAGATAGATAGATAGATAGATAGATAGATAGCCAGCCATGCAACAGTCTCCATCATCTCTCAGCATTAAATGAAACCGGCCATAATAAATATTATAATGATTAAAAATGAATGAATGATAATTATAGCATTTTATGAGTTAATAATTATAGCTGAATCCTGCTCTCTTAATGATATAACTTAAATGGCTTTGTATACTATGTCCCAGGCCTTTGATCTGTTTGTGATAATGATGTTTGTGATGTTGATAATGATGTTTGTGATGTTGATGATGATGTTTGTGATGTTGATGATGATGTTTGGGATAATTATACTGTTGATTGGCTTATTAATGATGATAAGGATGTTAATTAATGTTATAGCCATCATATATCTTTCGTCATTATAATTACTTTTATCAATAACTACCTCTATTGTTATCATATAATTTTATTATTATCTTATAATTATTATCTTATAATTATTATCTTATAATTATTATCTTATAATTATTTTCACAACAATGAATATCATATTAAATATCATTATCATCATCATCATCATCATCATTTTCAACATCATCACCATCACGGGCGACCGGACGACCAGGTGAGTGGCGTGTTAGCGGTGCACGAGTTCCACGTCTGGCAACTGGCTGGCAGTCGCATAATTGCATCTGCACATATAAGGTGTGTTTGTCTGTCTGCGTGTGTATGTATGTATGTCTGTGTGCGTGTGTGTGTGTGTACGTACGTGTGTTCGCATACTTGAGTTTTATTCATTTATTAATGTTCATATCACAGTTTACCATTAGGCTTTGTGCTTAGGAGGGCTCTTGAGTAATTAACTCTCATTAAATGAATAACCCCATTTGTAAACCTTGCTTAGTTTTTTTTTTATAAACATGCCTAATTGTGTTAATTTATGTTAATTTATTCACAGAACTTGCTGCCTAATTGTAATAATTTATATTGATTTATTTGCAGATGTCAGAGCTTGAGAGATTATATGAGGATAGCAGAGGAGGTTAAGTCATTCTTTCACAACGAGGGCATACATTCCACAACCATTCAGCCGGAGTTTGTCGAGGTAACTACTACTCCATTCATTCATCCCTTCTCTCATTCATTCGTTCATTCTCATATATTCATTCTCGTCACCAATCTATTAATTAATTCACAGTCAAACAATCAGCGTTTTATTTTCGTAAGTCAATATCCGTCAAAAGACATTCTCTCACACACACAATGAATGGACATTAGCAATAATTTCAGCCCTTCAATAGACATTTACAACTAATCCTCGTCTATACTATACAATTAAAAAAAAATTACAACTAACCAATCACTTATCCACCGACTGCAAACACAGTTCGAGGAGTTGATAACAGGCTCTGACTGCCTGCTCGAGTGCGGCCCGGACAAGACTTGCCACGTGGATACCTGTTGCGCGAGGAGTTCCACCAACAACAACAAACCTGCGTCTGCAAACGACGATCGCTCCTCTGTTCGTTCTCTTAGGCTGAGAAATACTACAGCAACGACATCTTCTGGCAACAACAACAACAACAATGAAATCAGGGGGGTCCAGAGTAGTGTTAATACTAATTCTAGTGCTGCTGCCACGACTGATGATGCTAAGAATTCATTTAATATTGTCTAGCAGAAAGTATGTAAGAAAGATTTTTTTGTTCTCATTTGTGTGTGTTTGGAGAGATATGAATGTGTATATTTTGGAGAGAGAGAGAGAGGGAGAGAGAGAGAGGGAGAGAGAGAGAGAGAAAGTGCGAGTATAGCTGCTTGCATAGGGTTTTTTTGTTAACTAACTTTTTTTTAAGATATTTCATAACTCTATTAAGTTTACCATAAATAAGGCTCAATTAATCATCTTAATTTGCAATCCCACTTGCAGGTTCAGCGAGCCAGCCAGTCAGCCAGCCACTCAAAACACGTTCCTATATACATACGTAGATTCTAGATTTATACATTCATGTACAGAACGTTAATAAACTGATCGCATATTATTGATTACGACTTCTTAGCAATACCTGCAATATATATAATATATATATATGTATAATAATAATATATATATTTTTACAATATTCTATAAATTCTACCGAATGTTTGGCGTTAATATGTTTGTATTCGGTAGAATTTATAGAATATTGTAAAAATTATGGTCTATTACCAACATATATATATATATATGCACGTTTGTATGAGTATGTGTATGTCATGTGATTGATTTAAATTTTTTATTGATAGATTAATTTGAGTTAATAAATCGATTGTTGAGTTTGATTTAATTGAGACTCGCCTAGATGAGGTTTTTGCTGTACATTTAACCATGCAAACGCGTATTATTGTTATGGTATTCTTTAATGTGTGCGCGTGTTTGAAATATATATATATATATATATATATATAAACATAAACATCTTTCGTTGTTTTAAATGTATTTTTGTGTAGTAGTGCGTATGTATACGTACGTATGTATAGCGTATATACATTCTGACAAACATAATATATATATGTGTACATATACATCTTTCATTGTTTTAAATGTGTTCTTGTGTAGTATGTGTGTGTGTATACATACATACATACATACATATAACTTGAATAAATGTATGTAATGGTATTGTATCTACCCACAATTTGATATCAAATCAATAATTTTTTACACTCAGACATGACTAAGTAGGTAGCCATTTTAATACAAATTTTTTAATTGTTGGTTGTTTTACTGTTAAATATAACTCTTTTTTTACAAATTTTAGGTAGAAAGAAATATTTATAATTGTAATATTTAATTGAATTTAGTTTGAATTTAATCATTAAAATTGTAATATTTAATTGTATTTAATTATTATAATTGAAATAACGGACGAAAATATATATATGACGGAGTAACAAAAAATAAGAATAATAATAATAAGAAAAATAATAAGAACAATAATAAGAATAATAAAGATCAGTCGATGATATGCTCCAGTATGCCCTGTCTGATCATCTGCTCGCATTCGGATCTCATCATGAAGTGCTGAACGTGAGAGAGAGAGTGAAGTTGAGAAAGTGAGGGGAATAGAGAGAAAGAATGAATGTATTGAGAGAAAGCGAGAGAAATACAGACGATTGCTTTGTAGATAGGTAGATAGATAGATAGATAGATAGATAGATAGATAGATAGATAGATAGATAGATAGATAGATAGATAGATAGATGGATGGATGGATGGATGGATGGATGGATGGATAGATGGATGGATGGATAGATGGATGGATGGATAGATGGATGGATGCATAGATCAAAAGCTAAAAGAGTAAAAGAATGTGTTAATTTTTATATCATTAACAATAATAATAATACACTTTAACAGTTGAATATATAATATAGAAGATTTGTATTTCACACATACGCACGCAGACACACGCATATCATTGTATTCAGTTGTATAGGCGTTTATCCTTTTGTTCATTTGTTCAACCATTCACTCTTAATGTCCATTCATTCATTTATTTATTTATACGTTCGTTCGTTTGTTCATTTGTTCGTTCATTTATTCGTTCACTTTCTACCTGACTATTTTTACTCAGTAATATCGTGTTGCCATCCTGTGTTTCAAACTCACCATGGTCCTGTAGGCATCTCACCTACGTTAGTTAGATGGGTAGAGATAAAATATGTTAAAGTACTTTACGCTTGGAGATGTATGTATAAGTAGAGAAGTGTGGAGATGTATGTATATATACATGTATAAAGAAAGATACTTAAAGAAACAAAGAGTGAGGAAAAGAAATTGAAGAAATGTGAGAAAGAAAGAGAGAAAGAGAAAAAGTGAGAGAGAGAGAAATAAACAAATGAATCATTACCAAACACATTTTTATAAAAATAGATGGATAAATAAATCTCTATTCCATCCATGATTTCTATTGTCAGTATTTAAACAGCAGAGAATTAGGATAGAAAAGATGAAAGAATCTATGAATTTAACAATAAAATAAATCAAAAAAATAATAATAACAAATAAAAAGAATAATAATAATAACCTCAATGTATAAACTCTTAGGTGGTTTAGTATCTTGAGTCAGGTCCAGGCCTCCGTGATCTCCAATGCATCTCATGTAAGTTGCCAGCATTCTATTGTACTTGGTAAACCATTGTATCTACATATGGGTAAATATTATGGTTATAATTAATGTTAATATATGTTGAAAGAGAGAGAGAGAGAGAGAAAAAGAAAACATTTGTACAAACTTCATGCTCTGATAAATTACTCTTAATTTCCAGAGGCAAAACACTTCCTATGTCCCATCTCATTTGTCTAAGGATTGATATTCTGTTGTATCTGTGAGTTTGTGTGTACGAGAGAGAGTGTGTGTGTGTGTTGGTGTGTGTAAGTATGTATGTATGAATGTCTGCCTGAGTAAGTTAAGTTGGCATGAGGAGTAATTTAATTTCATATAGGAAATATAATGTTTGAATAATTTCCTTGAAAATAAAAAATTTTACCAAATGAAAGAATGATATAAATAACAAAATTATGTACAGATATGCGAGAAGACATCTTTTGTTTCGTTCCAAAGCAGCATGCCTCATCTGAATAGCTGGGTAGTACTCTTTCTGGCCAGCCATGGTTAACTTTCTGGTATTTTAAGATTAAATTACCATAATAATTTAGGTTTATCATAGTTATAAATTATAGTCAAATATATTAAAATATTAAAAAAGTATAGAATGAGTCTTGAAATTTTTTTAAATTTTGACTGAAAAAATTTCAAAATTAATAAAACTAGCATGGAATGATGACAAAAATAAAAAGACATACACATCTTCTTGGTTCTGTTCAAAAAGAATTTTCATCTCATCTAGAACATTCTTTATTAAATCGTTCTAGTTTTTGTAAAAAATTTTTAATTTTAAAAAATTCAAAGAAAAATCCGATTAGTAGATAAGTAGTGTTTGGCATCTGCTTTGGTCTTCTGTTTGGTTTTGGTGTCTATTCACAGATTTACATTGCAAAAATTATAGAATCAAAGTTCAAAATTTTTTATTAAGTGTCTTACATTGTAGAGAGGCAAACTTTTTCCTTGCGCTCGTTGCAATTCTTTCACTAATTCTAGGGCTTTTTCGCCAAACATTTTTGAGGTGTTCAAACCAAAAATGAGACAGCGCGATTTAATAGTTGTTTACTTTTAAATAGTACTTGTAATTAAAAGTAAATTTAAATAACAAATTTTGAATTGAGAAAGTTTAACGCATATAATTAGAATTAACGCCAATCATTATCCAAAAAAACATCGAATCCAACAGGTCCTACGTAATTAAAACTTACATTTTGAACTAAAGATTTAAAATATTCTAATTAATGGACACATTTTGAGTTCGTTACTCGTCTTTCTCGTTCTTTTTTACCACGTCAAAGCAGCCGTCCATAAAGGGGGGTTAACAATAAAATATAAAAGATCCTCATTAGAAAGCTTACCGTTGTATGCACCTCAAATTGCTTAGTTATATAAATAATCCTATCTACCTACTTATTAAATTATCTAACTTATGATATCTTAGAGTGTATAAGCGCGTTACATATTTCAGATCCCTTCAAATCAAACATACCTTGCCCACAAGGTAGGAGTTTAGAACGCAGAAATAGGCAGGTAGGACGCACCTTTTATTTCTCTCTTTCATGTTACGAGTTAGTTTTAGTTTTGTTTGCACCCACACTTAATGCCTACAGTGAACAAAAACAAACATTGTGCTATTATACGAACGTAATATACAAACATGTGTGCAATTTCATGTAGATGGGATTATTTATTACTTATAATGGGAGTATTATGGGATAAGTGCACGCGTCTAACTAATTTGAGACGCGTGCACTTTTTTTATCTCTCTCATGAACGGCTGCAATTTAAACACCGAAAATATGAAAAAAAAACCATTCAAGGGCTTCATAGTAAAGTGCTTATGTGTAACAAACAACTAAAATCCGAATTGAATTTAGAAAATAAATTTGTATAATAATATATTAAAAATGTGTTATTATTAATAAATAATAAATCAATCAACCATATTAAATCAGATCATTAAATGCAAACACGCATACACACAGACACAAATACACACAGACAGACACACACATACACACATACAGACAAACACACATACACATACATACAAACAGACACATACATACATACACACTTACAAACAGACACACACACACACACACATCTCATCAGCGGAAATAGGCGACATCATCAGGCCCCACATAGACAACCATGGAATTAGATATAAGGTCGTAAATGGTTCTACTGTGTGCCGACATCAATACCGTCAGGGGCATGGGAATGAAAAAGATGAAACTGAAATTCTTCACCAAAGACCTTATAAGGGCACTAAAATAGAAAAAAAAAACAAACGAAAATAACTATATATTTTATTCAACTTCATAAATGAAGAAAATCTGAAGAAAATAAAATAAAAAACAAACTCTAAAAAGTTAAGATTGCCAGCTGGAAAAACCAGAACTTTGTTATGATCAGCCCTGGAAACGTTTAAACATGATACAACCCTAATTCCCATCATTTTCTTTCCGGGGGTCACGCCACCGACGGATCCTATGGGCCCCCTTCTTAGACACAGTGCCTAAAATTAAGGAAAATAGGGATGTGACTGAGTGAAATAGGGAAGGGACTAAGTGAAATAGAGATGTAATTGAGTGAAAATTTAAATTTGACAGGGAAAATAGAATAAATCAAACAGAAATTTAAAATAATTGATAATAATTAAAAGATAAGAAATGAAATATAAACCTCGAAAATGCTGACAAAAACTCTGTTGATCAGTTCAAACATGATCAGTTCATTTGTAATGCTGTTTGCCAATTTTGTGTCCCAGTTCAAAGTTGCGAATTTTTGCAGGTCGTAAAAATCTAGATCTCTGGTTTGTTTTTTGCGAGTGTTTGCAAAAATTAATTTATTATATATTACAATTTAATATATAAATGTCTGTGCTACAGATCTTAACAAATTAATAAATACATTGAATCAAGATGCATAACACTGCATAAGAGTTGTTAAATAATATATTATAAATTTATTTAAATAAATGAAAAAATGTCTGAAAATAATGGAACAACAAAAGCTAATGTTGCATAGATAGTACATACAAGACATCAGTGAAGTCAATTACATAGGCAGAACATACATGACATCGATGAAGTCGAAGAACATGATTGAGCCAGCTAGTTTGAGAGTGAATAAGATGAAAAAGTCTATCAACTCTGCCAGAACTCTTCTCCACAGTGAGGCAATTTCACATCTTCTTCCTACTAATTTCAAGTTTTACAAAAAGTTCATTCCAAAATTTACAATTCTCTCACAGAGTTACATTAGGTTCCATTATAAACATAACATATCTCTAAAAAATCTTCAAAAATATGCAAAAGCAATACTAACAGTTATGAAAAAAAATTAATTTAAATGGCTATTAGTATTAATCAACTCCCACACAATTACCCATTCTTCCTACTCCAACTGAATGGTCACCAGTGTTGACACGATTTAGTGGGATCCGCGAGGCATTATTAGCGGGTTCCTGCTGTGTTTGCCCATCTCTAAGTAATGATGATGATGATGATGTGGGCCCTTGGGAGACGCTAGCTTGCGTAGGCCAACAAGCATTTTGCAGCATGGCACTGTGGCTGCCTAATATACTGAGCATGTAATAAAAATTAATATAAGCCATGTTCATCTGTTGCACCATTTGCTGATGAAAAGTCCAAGTCCTGTAGGCCTCTGCATACTCATGAACAGTCATACATTTGTTACTGTTTTTGGAGTTATCATTTTGCAAATTTGATGTCGTTGCTGTTGGTTCGTTTTGTGAAATTGTTGTTGTTAGTGATGTTGCTACGGTTGGCTGTCGTTGTCCGGGTTCACCTGCTGGTGAGTTTTCTTCATTTTCAGTTTTATCAGTTGCAATAGTAGTGCCTGTGGCAGTACCATTTTCTTTAAAATTTGTCCGCTGCATCTTTCCGTGTTTCAATCTTTATTAGAAAGTTAAATTATAATTATAACAACGTAATTGTTTCAAATATTATTCTATTAATATTAAAAAAATATTACAATTACGTTACATTTGATAAAATTATATAATGATGAGCAGACATTTAAAAAAAATATTAGGCGTATAAATGTGAACTTAAATTAGCAAAACCATACAGTTTTAAACTAAAATTCGATAGTCATAACTACCTTGAAATAATGTAATATTTAACACGCACTATGGTTCAGTATTGACATAACGGTACTTTTTTTAGTCTGAGGGTTTGCTGTCTATATTCCAGTTCTAAAGTTTAATTATTATTTTTCTATTAAATGAACATAGGACATAAATAGTTTATTGCAACAATAATTTCGTTTTAAATCATGTAAAAACTAAGATTTTATAATTAAATTTTGTTTTATATGTATGTTAATAGTTTATGTATGTACATTTTATGTGATATTCACCGCTTTATTTGTTGTTTGTCTAGTCTTTTATTTCAATTCCTACAGATGATTCATGTGTCATAATCATGGATATATATCCATAGTCGTGGCAAAAATATAATTTTTTATAAAATATTTATGTATGTATTAAATGCGTATGTAAATTTATATGATATACAAAAGATATATGTTATATATCTTGACCAAAGTACCAAGTTCAAACTGTAATGACATTTTTCTAAATTTAAGTACAGTCCATCACTGTTAAGAAATTTCGTTTTTAAACAGTAAACCATACTAAACTTTTCTTCCAACAAAAGTTTAGTATTTTATGTAAAAACGAAACAAAAGTTAACTTTCGAAGTTTATTTTATTCTTTATGATCACTTTTTCCAAATTAGTAAACGATCAAATACCGATTTAGTTATGTCAGATGAAATATTCTATCTGAAATATAAAAAAAACTAAATGTGAATCTAAAAATTGTGAAAATTTATTTTATTCCTATTGATCTGAAATTTTAATTTGTCGCTTTAATTTAAGCTGTATGACAGTTACGTATTTATTAACTGATCCCTGATTAATGCTGGTCAATGCCTATAGGTTTGTTATTTAAAAATTATTTTTTATTTTAATATATTTAATAGAATAATATTAATTAGAAATGTTTTGCCTGTGTGTGTCTGCTTCTTTTTGTTTTGTTTGTTATGTACGCCTTTCTCTACCTGGAATGCCTATGTTTTAGGCTTTTGAAAAATAATAAGCGATATAAAAATAAATGAATTAATCACCAGATGTCAGCATTTTGTATTCGGAATGGATGCAACACCTGCTAACACCTGTCATCATTTCATTCCTACTGCCGTTGGGCATCTTGGTAATGTTCTACATGTGCGCCCTGCTCATACAGTTGTTTCATTTACGTGGCTACCTCTTTAACATCAGTTACACTAATTATCAAGAACTCCTGACAAAGTGGCTGGCGGGGGTCTGGGTTGCTCATGGCAGTATTTGGCATGGTTTGTGAATTTTTTTTATTATTTTTAATTATTTTTTTAAAATTTGTTAATATTTTTTTGTTGATTTAAAATTCATCCTCAATTTAAAATTAGGTTATGAAGTCAGTGGTTTATCTAATATCCCAGCTGAAGGTGGTGCTCTGATTATATCCTACCATGCCACGCTGCCTGTCGATTTGTACTATCTCCTTGCCACCATCTACTCTAAGAGAAATAGGATCGTGTACTGTGTCGGGGATAATCTGCTCTATAAAATACCTGGTATTTGATCTTTAAATTTAGGGATGGGTGTTTTTTCAAATTTTATTTTTTTCAATTTAAACTGGCTCTGTTGTTGATGCAATTTTCAATTACATACATTAGCATACAAACATTTATCATGTATAGTATACATACAATAGCATACAAACATTAATTCATCCACCCAAACATACATCCATACATAGATACAACTAGTTGATGAGTTTCTCTTCTGGTATGTTGTTATTGATGTACAAGATGCAGCTGGATGTGCACATTTCAATACAGACACATTCATACACACACACGCACGCATACACACATACAAACCAGGATTTAAGATGTTAATGAGAGAACTTCGAGTTATACCTGGAACCGTGGCTACCTGTTCAGAACTTCTCCAGAATGGAAATCTAATGGCTATAGCTCCAGGTCAACTAATTTAGATTTTTTTTGTGGCCGTACATGTATTTGTTGCATTTGTGTTCTTCAGTTTGTGTGCGTGTGTATGTGCCTGCGTGCGTGTGTATGTGTGTGTGTTTACCTACCAATTTTATTTTATAATTATTGTTTTTCAACATTTTTTAAAATATAGGTGGCGTCAGAGAGGCCTTATTTGGTGATGAATATTACAACCTCCTATGGGCCAACAGGAAAGGATTCGCCAAGGTGATCAAAGAAGCCGGAGTCGTTAGTTGATTTTTTTCAGTTTCAAATGCTGCTTCTATTTTCAAAAATGTTCAGCTCTCTATTTTATTTATTCGAAAATTTTTTTCTCGCTTTCTCTCTCTCTCTCTCTTTCAAGTAATGTTTTAAATACTATTTTTAGAATTTTAAACTATAGTTTTGTTTTTTAAAAACCTTAAAATTTAAACTTTTCATCTTATTCTAGCATTTTTTAAATTTTTCAATGGATTTTGTATTATAATTTCTTCTGTTTTTATGATGGTTTTCATATTATTGTAAATAATCATTCTTTAAAAACAAAAATTTCTAGCCTGTCATACCTATGTTCACAAAAAATTCAAGAGAAGCATTTAGAACCATTGGACTTTTTAAAAGTAATTCATTCTAATTCAAATATATCAATCTTTCTTCATATGGTTCTTTCATTAGCTTTTTGATTGAAAATTATTTCAAATTTTTTCTTTAGTTGTCTGTAAATTCAAATAAAAGATACATAATATTAAAAATTTAATCTTCAGCATTCAATTATATCTGTTTATATCCCAAAGGTTTCTTCAGGTATCTTTACGAGAGATATAGGTTCCCTTTTGTACCTATATATGGAGGCTATCCAGTTAAATTGAAGTACAAAATAATCTTAAATATTAGATGATTTTATCATTTAAAAGAATTTATATAACGTTATTTTTTTAATTTATTCATTAAATATTTTATTAAAACGTAAATCATAATAATTTTGACGATTTAAAATTTTTTATATAGCGCGCTATTTTATACGTAAGTGTTTTTAAATTGTTTAGGATTAGTTTCCTCCTATCACTTCGTCACTAAACACCATACAACATGCACGTCGTTAGTTTACAAGATAAGTGAGATCTCTCTTCCATTCGAACCCGGCCATTGCAAAGCGGTAACAGGCGACTTTACCAATTAGGGCATAATATTTGTATTTAAATTAAAATTATTTTCAATTTTTATGTTAAAATATTTTCCATTTTACTTACTACTAGAACATACCTCGGCGAGCCGATAACGTTTGATGAGTCACGTACTATTGACGAGATATCTGATGAGGTTTGTTTGTTCGTCTGCTCTCTCTCTCTCTCTCTCTCTCTCTCTCTCTCTCTCTCTCTCTCTCTCTCTCTCTCTCTCTCTCTCTCTCTCTCTCTGCCCGTGTGTGACGAACGATTATAAAATGATAAAATAATTATGATTAAAATAATTATGAATAAAATAATTATGAATAAAATAATAACTGACGTACTCTTCTTAGGTCAAATCTGCCATTGAAAATCTAATACGAACGCACCAGAGAATCCCAGGCCGAATTATATCATCCATAATTGAACGGTTCCATTAATGCATTAAAAAAAGAATGATTGATTTTATTATTATTATTTATTTATTTATTATAGTTATAATATTTCTATTCATAATTTATTTAATTACTTATATATCTGGTTTCTATAAATACACGCTTTTTGCTATATTAAATGTTTATCATATATTTATATGTCCATTGATTTATCTAGTTAATAATTTATATCATTAAGGGTTAAGTCTTAGTCATTCATACACACACACACATGTACGCACACATACACATATGTACGCACACATGTACACACACACATACGTATGTCTATCTGTATTAATAACTGTAGTCAGATGAATATTTATTATTAATAGCTATCATTGTTCATTTCTGTCTTATGATATTTGATTCTTTATATATGTGTGCGCGTGTGTGTGCGTGTCAACCGTTTGAGACTGTTTTCCTACTTTAGTTATTTTTTTTTGTAAAAAGAATATTCTTCAATCTTGAAAACAATATGTTTTTAAAATGTAGTTTTAGAAAAGATATTGTTATTCATGTATGTATATATATATATAACTTTTTTAATTTATATAAATAAAATGATTCAACAATAAGTAAATAAATAACTGAATAAATCTGTTACTGAATATACTAGCATCTGAAAAACCTTTACCTGACCTACAAAATGTAATTGTAATTCTACAGAGACAAAGATCGTATATTTTTAATAAAATGAATACCAAATCCGTACTTTTTAATCTTTCAACAACAATTGACAAATTATTTTTCATCAAAAACAACTTTTTGATCTATTTCTTATTAAAATTTACCTAAAAAACAGCAATAAATAAATAACCATCCCCATAGAATACGTATATAGATGCATATATATATATATGTATATATTATAATATGTATAAATATACGTATGTATGTATTTGGTAAGAACGATATCTAGAGAAACTTTTTTTTAAAATGTGTTAAGCCAAAAAATTTGAGAACGGTAATAGTGCATGTCAGTCCCCTCACTATCTCTTTCTCTCACACACATACACTTTAGAGGAGTCTCCTCTTTTTTCTCTCTCTCTCCTCTCTCACACACACACATATACTTACATACATACACATACATACCAACACACACACAGATACATACAATTGAAAATCTCATCACCCATATAAAGAATTATGGGTTATGTAAGCATTACAAACAGGTTAATGAACTCCAATGAAACAAGCTAACGGACAGCCTTAAATTAGGAATATCTCTGTTTAAGAGGAAATTGAGAAGAGAAAGAAAAACTAAATTAAATAACAATATTTCAGAAATTTTGGTAAAAAATGTCATACGAAAAAAAATTAATCACATCTAGGGTATTTTATATATATATATATATATATATATATATATATATATATATATATATATATATATATATGTAACCAGTAGCAAACAAATCAACCAACCAACAACATCAAGTCATCAAAAATAGCATCGAAACAATGACAATGAAGATGACGAAGCTGTTGATGATTACAGTATGACGGGGGGAGGGGGTATAGGGCCGGCCATTTAAACAGCCGGCCCAAGCCAAACGTCTAGATGGGCAGTTCAAACTTCACGTCGACGGCCACCTGTTGGGCCAGGTCTACAATGTCTGCCAACTTCACTGCCTGCTCGTTCGGTGATTAATTGATTAATTAAATTTACCCTGTTAAAATGTAATCGTAAATTGTAAAATGATCCTGTAAAATTTATCGTAAAATAATTTTGTATTCGATTGCATTGTGATAATAATTTATGGAATTAGATTTCTAGCGTACATACATTCATTCATTCATTCGTTTATTCATTCAGTCAGTCATTTACACACACAGGCACACACATGAACAATCGTTCAGCCCACCATTTTAGCCGCATCGTCGAGATTATCACAGGCCAATATCTTCATGAAGCTTGAAGCAATGAGAGCCTTGGCATCATCAACCTTTTTTGGAGTACAATTGTAAATAATATATGTAATAATTATAAATTAAATAATTATAAATAATAAATATAATAATTATAATTAATAAATTAAATAATTATCACTACTAAATTTTCAATGATTGTAATTAATATTACCATCAAGCTTTACGATCACTTCATTTTCATACAATCAAACATAGAAGTTTCCGCGTTTGTTTTATGTGTGTGTATGCTTATGTATGCATCTGTGTATGCGTACATACATGTTTGTACGTATGTGTGCATGTATGTATGTGTGTGTGTGTATGTACGTATGTATGCATCTTTTCGCACCTGTGTTCCTTGCAGCCTGACAATTATAGGTATCTTAAGTTTCAGGGTATGAGCCGCATCAATGATGCCCTTCGCAATGACGTCACACCTCATAATGCCCCCAAATATATTCACCAGAATGGCCTTGACCTTTCAGAGGAAAAATAAATTAAACAATATTTTCATTACCACTATCACTATTTTCCTCATACATCATCATCATCATTGTGGTTAAAATCATCAACAGCATCCAACCTTCGGATCAGAGGTGATAAGCCTGAAGGCCTCCGTGACCTGTTGACTCGTAGCTCCGCCCCCAACGTCGAGGAAGTTGGCAGGGTAACCTCCGTGCAGTCTGATTATGTCCATGGTCGACATCGCTAGGCCTGCCCCATTAACTGGTTTTTTGATGGAGGGTAACAAAAGTTTAAACGACAGTCAAACTGAAACAACTATGAAAGAATTCAATTAGAAAAAGATTCCAGCCTATGTTGTTGATGCATCTGAAAGATAAAGTAACAGGAATAGTAATATATTAATTGGCGTAGCATTAATTATGTTATAAAATAAAGGCAAATAAACACGCAAGCGTGCATTTAATCACGTGCAAACACATCCATACATACACGCCAACCAACACATCCACACATACACGCCAACCAACACATACACGCCAACCAGCACATCCACACATACACGCCAACCAACACATCCACACATACACGCCAACCAAACAATGAGATATTAAACAACTGCTGAACCTAAACAGCCAATAGAGCCGTCGAGAGCAATGTAATTGAGGTTAGCTTCGGAGGCCTTCTTCTCTTTCTCATCGACCTGAGACCAGTCTTTCAAATCGAAAATCTCTTTCTGCCGATATTCAGCATTGTCATCGAAGTTCAACTTACAGTCCATGCAGATGACTGTAAATACGTGTGTGTTGCGTGCAGGTGTGTGTGTGTGATGTACGCGCGTGTGTATGTATGAATGTGTTTACATGTATGTATGTGTATGAATACATGTGTGTGCGCGCGCGCGTGTGTTAGAGAGAGAAAGAAAGAGAGAGGGAGATAAAGAAAGGAGTGTGCGTATTATTAAAATACTCACCTTTCCCAGTAGAAATCTCAGCCATGGGATTAATCTCCAACAAAGTGCAATCATGCTTGGCAAAGAGGTTATACAACTTAGTGATCAGTTGAACAGCCTGGGTCAGACAGTCACCTTCAAATCCCATGAAGACTGCAATTTTCTTGGCCTCATCTTCCTGAATTCCGTTTTCAATGTCTATGAACTGGCGGATTATCGCGTCCGGACTGTCGCGAGCGACGTCTTCAATGTTCACCCCACCTTGAGAACTGGCCAGAATAACTGGACCCTGACGGGAGGTAACCAATGTTTCACATTTTTTTAAAATGGTTATAAATGGCATTTAATTATTTAAACCATAACAATAAACGATGTTTACTACGACTACTACATCTGCAACTACAACCACTGCAACTATAACCACTGCTACTACAACTACTGCTACTACAACATCGACATCATCAGTTGCTACATACAGCGGCTGCCCTGTCAAGAGCAATGGCGAAATAGTACTCTCTCCTTGAATACACCCTCTCACTGATCATCACTTTCTTACAAATTGTGCCTGCCTCCCCAGTCTGTTTAGTGAAAATCTTTGAATTGATCATCTTCGAGGCAATGTCTTTAGCCTGAGCAGGACTGTTAAATTAATAATTTATTAAATTAGTAATTAATTAAATTATTAAATTATTAATTTATTAAATTATTAATAATAATAATTTCAAAGTAAGTTTACTGACTTATCAACTGACTTCAACAAAGTTGAATTTAAATGGTAGCCTAATAAACTTTTTGAATCAACAGCAAAGTAAAGTTATCAAAGATCATACAAAAATTCCTCAGTTTACAACACACCAATACTTATTCATACAACTTTTTTTATTCTTTTTTCTTTATAGTTTTTTTTTTATTCAAATAAAACATTTTAATATTCCATCTACATACTTACTCATAAACGACCTTGACACCTCCTTTCAGGCCACTTTCAAAATGACCTTTACCCCTTCCCCCGGTAAGAACTTGAGCCTTCAGAACCACATCTTTTGTCCCCGAAGCTTCGCCTTTTCAAAATTTTTTATTAAAATACACTTGCAATAAATAGTAAATTTCATGCCATATAAAATTATAATTACAAAAAATTTACAGCTAAAATATTTAAAATGGTGATTGAAAATAAACACCATTTTTAGAAATCCAATTTGCACAAAGAAGAATTGACAAAATATATTTTAAAAAGGTGAAAGAATAAAAAAATTGTTCAAAGTGATACCAAATTTTTGGGCTATATCAAAAGCCTCTTGTGAAGTAGTAGCCACTTGGTATTGGGGTGTTGGTATGCCAGCAGATCTGAGCAAGTCCATAGCCTGGTACTCATGAATATTCAGGAAACGTTTGCTCACATGCTGGATTTTACTGTTTAGGTTCTAGTAAAAAAAAAATTTTTTTTAGTTTTAAATAGAGAAATAATATTTATTTAACTGAGCTGTCAGTATTTCATTAGAAGAAATTATAACAAAGGGGTTAGAAAAGATAACATTTGATATTGTTCTGCATAATTTTATTAATTTAACAAATTATTTATAGAAAATTTTTAAAATTTCTAAGGGGTCCAACCTTAAATGCACATTTCTGAGCAAAGGAAAGAGAAGAACTAACAAATTTAAGCAAGGACATCTAGGGTAAAAAATAAAATGTCACAGTTATCTCTTTTTTTTATTAAAACTAACAAAGTATTAGTAAAGTTAAGTTAGATGTTAGATAGAGGTACATATGATGAATTAAAATTTCAGTAATCATAAAGTTTTTCAATTGATTAATTATGCAATGTTATAGGTATGTGTCATGCTATGGCATGTGTAATTAAATGACTTGTATTTTAGTGAATTTTCAATTTCGTGGTCAGTGAAACGAAAGTGAAAGCTGATTGACAGACAAAATGAATCCTTTCTATCTTAAAATAAAAAATTAGTGATTGATTTTTTTTGGTAGTTAGTGAACTACAAAAATGATTCAAGAAGCGTTCGGTGAATTTTAACGTAAAACATTATTTCAATGAAAAAAGTATTTGAAAAAATTATTTACACAAAACGACCTTTCAAGTTTTGCGGAAATTTTATTTTTGAAAAGCTCTTGATCGAAAGTACAACCGGACAAAATATTATAATAAGCAAAGAACAAAGATTTAATAAAATTTTAAAAATCCGCCATCATCGTAATTAGTACAGTTTCGAGACAAAGTTTTGTTAAAATTTTCTCGCAATTACACATTATTATCCACTATATAAAATTAAAATCATTCACGGCTTTGATTATAATTGTAATTTATTTATGTTACAATTAAAACCATTGAATTGAGACAGTCATAAATTTTACGATTGTAAAACTTTCTATGGTACTTTGAAAAACAAAGTGGATTAAAAGAGAACTTTGCGAGACATTGTTATATAAATGTTAGTCCAGGTTGATTTGGTAATCATTCGGTTATTATACTGTTTCATTTCATGGTGGATTTTGCAATTATTTGTATTAAAGGATTAGTTGTTAGTTAGAGAAAGAGGATCATATTGTTTAAAATAAAAATCCTCTTTGTTTTTAAAAAATCACTAATTTGTCCGGACGTAACAAGCGGGACTTCCCTATCTGGTTCCCACTCAGTCTAGACCAGATTAGCCAGACTCTCAGTAGATTGTGTCTTCTTTTTTCCCATCTGACAACAACATGGACATTTTAAAGCAAGAAATAGCAAAGAAAAAACAACTTCTTGAGAACAAGTCTTTACTGGCCCCAAATAAGAAATATTTCAAAAGGTCGGAGTTGGTCGAGAAGGAGAGGGAGGAATACTGGCAGTCCAGCAAGCGGTCCAAGGTGGAAATTGATAAAGAGAGAGCCTCGATTTTGTGCTCCTTTGATGAGAATAGCCAGGGTTCAAATTCAAGCGATAACCCAGAGGAAGAAAAGAAGAAAGTTAATCTATCCAGGAAGGAGGTCATTCGAAGGTTACGTGAGAGAGATGAACCAATCAGATTGTTTGGCGAGTCGGACTACGAATCGTTTCTGAGGTTGAGGAAGCTAGAAGTACTCGAACCGGAAGTTAACAAGGGTTTCAAAAACGACTTCCAAGATGCCATGGACAAGGTGGATGAAGACTACGTCAACGAGCTGCTCAAGTCGTCGTCAGATGACTCTGAACAGATGGCATCACTCGGTGCTGACGTCAAGGTAAAAGACGACGGTACAACGTACGAAGAAGTCCTTAAAATGTCAGAGGATTTCGGCAAGGGTAACGCGGCACTGGATTCTCAGGTCATGCTCAAGTTTCTCAAGTTAGTACTGAACATATGGGGTGAGGAACTCAATAAGAGGCCACCAGAGGTCAAGAGAAGTCTTAAGGGTAAGGTAGTCAGTGCCACTCACATGCAGACCGTTGCCTACATTAAACCTTTATTCAGGAAACTCAAAAAACAAGCCGTCTCTGACGATATCTTCGCCTGCCTGGTCGACATCGTCAAGTTCATGATCGAGAGGCATTATTTGAAGGCCAACGAAGCCTACCTAGAAATGGCAATAGGGAACGCCCCGTGGCCCATCGGTGTGACCATGGTGGGTATCCACGCGCGTACTGGTAGGGAGAAAATTTTCGCTAAAAATGTTGCTCATGTACTGAATGATGAAACCCAACGAAAATACATCCAAGCCTTGAAGAGATTGATGACGCAAGCACAGAAATATTTCCCGACTGACCCGTCAAAAAGTGTCAACTTCGAATCACAGAACAAACTTGCAGACTGAACAGAACATAACAGTAGTCACTTCGTTGATAGCTGCAATTTAGCGTTGTACATTATTGTAAATTGTCATTTGTTGAATACGTTGTTACATTACACTGGGCCCATAACCTGTTTAAAATAAATTATGGTGTGGCATGGCTCACAATCTCATTGGTCGTTGTTTATGTGCACTCTTTTTTTTACACATATCTCCCGCATTTATAATGTGTTTTCAAGTTGTTTAGGTGCACTCTTTTTTTTACATATCTCCCGCATTTATAATGTGTTTTCAATTGCATGATAGGCACTGTCCTAGGATTTTGCCAACCTCTTTGTTTGTATTTAATATAATTGCTCATTAAAGAAACGTTAATTGAAATATTGGAAGACACGTTAGTCGACAAAAAGCTAAAAAGAACATACACGTGCAAGTTAGCAATAATAGATTGTCTGAAACTATGGAAAGTCATAAATATATTGAAACATATATAATATACATATATATTATTTCAATACATATTTTTAAAAGTTGGAGGATATTTTCACTCTGCTGTTTTAAAAGTTTAAAATTACATGTTTGTGATAATTGATAATTAATAAAAGAAAAAGACTATTAAATTTGTAATTAGTCATTGGGGGAATCGCAAATCGGATCATTCTTGACGTGAACAAACGAAATGATTGCGTTTGAGGCTTTGAGAGATTTAGAAGCTACAGCAAAAATCTTCGAAGTTAGTAAATAAATAAACTAAAAATACTTAATTTTATTTTATAATTTTCTAGCTAATTCATTGTAATATTTGTAATAGTATTTATTGTAATAGTATTGTATTTAATTAATTTATGCATTTGTCAAATGTTTTTGCTTTAAATTCAGATTTAAAGTTGATGCAATTGCAAAATTAGAGATAGATTGTTATGTTTCAGAAATGATATATGTCATGATAATTTAAATATGACATTGATTAATTAAATAACTTTTCTGTTAATTTCATGTTCCAGAATAGTCATCTGGTTTCTAATCAAGCTACTTTGATCAGGAAATGCGAGCAGACTATAACTTCCTTCATTGAGTTGCCAATCAACTATTCCCAATGCATGCAGTTATTCAGTAAGTACCATTGTAATACAATTACATAATTTATTATTCTATGATCATTTTTATTAATAGTCAATCAGTTAATCAATGATTTTTCATTGTTTAACGTTCCGTTATATTTTGTCAAATTATCGTTTAAAAAGTATTAGAATTTCTTTATTTAATTTCAGAGTTCCGAAAATTTAGGTTTAATTAGATAAATTAGTTTGTTTCGTTTAATTTTGAAATTTTTTTACTACTTTTTCTGTTTTATTGCGTTTTAATTAAAAATAGCTGTGTACAATTTTGCCTCTAAACATTCGCGTATAACAACGTGCTAAATCAAGCCTACCTGTATAATATTGAAATATGTTGTAATGGCTTCTAAAAGGATTTGTATTTCAGAGATTTTATGGCTATTAAGTACGAATTTAGAAATTATATCAGATAATAATTTCAAAAATGAAGTTGCATCATTTTTTACGTGTGACGAGATTTCGGTCGGTAAAAAAATTTTAGTTTCCGAATATGAAATGTTGAAAAAGGATAAAATCAAACAGTTGAACCGAGGAAGTAATAAATATGAAAAAGTTTGTGACATTGTTGACATATTTGTTGAACTGATGGATAATAAATTATCTGAACAGCTGCCAATATTTGTTATTTTTAACATTGAAAGAGTTCCTATACGTCTGGCCAAGGATAATAGTAAAATGGTATGCGAAAGTTTAAATAAATTAAATGAAAGATTAGACAACATCGAAAAAAATAACCAGTTGTTCTTAAAGTTTATGCAGTCTCATAGTGGCGTCACCAAACCTCAATCCGGCAGTGACCAAGTAGGGAATGTCTCTTTCAACGCCAGAGAAACTGATGTCAAACAAGCCACTAAAATGTCATACTTGGATACAGCGAAATTAAATCTTCCAGCAGATAATGTTGCTGTTGATAGCAATAACAGCTCTCCTTGGATGGTGGTTCCCAATAAAGTTAATAAACGTAAACAAGATGATGCTAACATCAATAACGTTAATAAAAGGATTTTGAAGCCAACTTCGCTACCAATCAAAAAAACGGTCGGGAAGCTATGCGACACCACAGGGTCACTTAAACTAAAAGGCGCGGAAAAGAAATCAGTAATATACCTTGGTAACATTACCCCATGTTCAAAAGACACAGTCGCTGAACATTTACGAAATTTTGATATCAAATTCCACAATATATTTCCTGCTAAACAACCTCAAAAAAACAATGCTGAGAAAACCAATGACAACGATGAGGAGTATAGTTCTTTCAGAATCTGTATTCCTGAAATTGAAAAGGATAAAATTTTTAATGCTGATATATGGCCTTTACACGCCAATGTTCGTGAATGGTTATTTTACACGAATCTAGCGCCTAAAACTCCATCCGTTGATAATGGCTAGTATTTCATCATTAAATAATTGTGTTAAAAATGATTTATCCTGTGATTGTAAATATTACTACGTTTCAAATTCAATAATTAATGATTCAAATCTTGATAACATTAGTTCGGCAAAGCATGCTCTCACTATTATACATATCAATGCAAGAAATATTTTTCACAAAATGAGTAATTTAAAATTTTTTTTGGATTCCTTTCCTTTTCGTTTTACTGTTGTTGTAATCTCAGAGACGTGGTTAGATGATATGACTTCCCCCTTAATTGATTTACACGGATATAAATTCATATTTAATAATAGACAGAGCAAAAAAGGTGGGGGGGTTGGAATCTTTGTTCTGAATGAGATAGCTTACAATGTCGATGGAAAAGTAATGCATGATTCAATAGAAACTTTGACATTAACAATCTCTATGAACAACAATAAATATGTTAAAATCATATCTGTTTACCGACCACCGGGTGCTGATTTAGATGAATTTATAAGTTTATTCGAAAATTTGTTGCTTGGAGGTAATTCACTCACTTATATTGCAGGAGATTTCAATATTAACATGGATTCTGCTTCGAAAGATAAATTGAATTTTGAGAGATTATTATTGTTCCACAAATTTCACGCCTTGATAAATTTGCCAACGCGAGTTACAACCACATCTGCATCAGTTTTGGATAATATTCTAACTAATCAAAATGGTTTTCATCAGGCTGGAGTTGTAATTGCAGATTTGTCTGACCATTATCCTGTTTTTTGTTTAACGAACAATATGGAAGTTCAAAAAGTTAATTCAAGTTCGAATCGAAATAATGTACCCAAATTGAACGTAAATAAAATAAAGACAATCCTAAACAACACCAACTGGGATTTCATTTTGAATGATGGTGATGTGAATCGTTGTGTGCAAAAATTTCTTGATTATTTTCGAAGGACGGTGGATGATTGTTGTAAGTTTTTGCCACCTGTGAGTTCTAAATTTAAAAAAAGCTGGATGAATGCGGATCTTCTGAAGCTCTGCAAAGAAAAAAATAAGCAGTATTTAAAACTCATGCCTTAGAAATAGTTTTACAAAAGCTAAACGTAATGCAGAAAAACAATTTTACGACAAACTTTTTAAATTAAATAATAATAATATAAAGGCAAAATGGCGCTTGATAAATGAAGTGATGAATGTTAAAAAGCAGACCACTCGAATTGACCATTTGAAGTTAAATGATTGCACAATCTCCGATAAAAAAGAGATTTGTAACACACTCAACCGAAATTTTATTGATACGATAAATTCACTCCAAGGCGGATTTAACCAGAATTTGCAGCATGAAATGTTTTCAGATCAGAATATCAACACATTCTACTTAGATGAAATCAATACTGCTGAGTTGTTCAGCATTGTCAATTCCTTCAAACCTAACAAATCCACGTCTGATGATGGTTTCAATATGTTTATGGTCAAACTGTTTGTGGACGAAATCATTGTTCCACTAAAGCACATATGCAACCTGTCTCTAAAATCGGCAACTTTTCCTGATCGGTTCAAATTAGCCAAAGTTATTCCAATACATAAAAAGGGAGATAAAGGAGATGCTGGCAACTACAGACCAATTTCTTTGTTGTCTCCATTTTCTAAGATTCTCGAAAAAATAATGAGTGTTAGAATGATGACCTTTCTCAACCGCTTTAATATCTTATCCAGCAATCAGTACGGGTTTAGAAACGCTCACTCGACAGAGTTGGCAATTGTTGAGCTTGCCCATCGTATACTAATGAATATGAATGATAGATACGTTACGATGGGCATTTTCATCGATCTGTCGAAAGCTTTTGATCTGATCAATCACTCGTTGCTTCTCAAAAAGTTAAATTTTTATGGTTTTCGTGGAAAAATTAATCAATGGTTCAGGGGAGTTATCTGGAAAATAGACTGCAATACGTTTGGCTGGAAAATCATGTCTCGGATGTCTTGCCTTTGAACTGCGGAGTCCCACAGGGTTCCATACTCGGTCCATTACTTTTTATCATTTTTGTTAACGATTTACCAAATGTTTCATCTGCTTTTCGCTGTATTTTGTATGCTGATGATACTAACATATTTTATTCATCGAAAAATCTTATGAATGAAAAATTACTTATAAATAGTGAAATGATTAAATTTGAACATTGGTTTAATATAAATAAATTATTAATTAACACAAGTAAATGCTCTTATACTATTATGGGTCCTAAGATTGTAACTAACACTATTCCTGATTTAAATATTAACATATGTAACCACGCAATAAAAAAACTTGATTCGATAAAATTTTTAGGTGTTTATTTACAAAGTAACTTATTGTGGAATGATCACATATTAGATATCACTTGTAAAACCAATCGATTTCTTTATATAATTAACAGGATTAAAAATAAACTTAATAAAAATACACTTGTTATTCTATATAATAGTTTCATTCTACCTTATTTATCTTACTGTAATATCATTTGGGGTAATAGCCCGTCGTATATTGTTAATCATTTATTTATTATGCAAAAATGGTTCATTAAAATATATTATAATTTGACCTTAATGTCTCATGTTGATCATTTGTTTTTAAAATTAGACATTTTAACA
>NW_008705358.1:382828-396621 GCF_000326865.2 Helobdella robusta | reverse complement strand
GGCCCAAGTATATGGGATGGAATTCTGCCAGAGGACATTAAAATTATATCTAATTTGAAGTCATTTAAAAAGTTTTTGAAGAAATTTTTGATAAAATATGATCCACCATGAGGACTATTATTTTAATTAATGGACCTGTAACATCGTAACATTTATCTATCAAACTTGCATTTAATTTCTTTTCTGTTGTTTAACTAATTACAAATAGTATTAGATATTATTTTGTTTTCGTGGGCTTGTTACATTGGTTTATGTATGTAATCCATCAAATTTACATTTATCTTTCATTTATGTTTAATTAATAAAAGTATATAAATTGTATTTAACTGTTCAGTGATCACGGTGGCCTTCACAAGATTATTTTATCTTATGTGGTCTCCGGAATCAGCTGTCTGATGGATTTATTTTCTTTTAAATTTTTCATTCAGTTGGTTCAAATAAAGTATTTTCGTTCGTTAATAATTTGCCAACTTTATTTGTACATTTATGATTTTTGTTATCAAATTCATCATTTACTAATTCATTATTTCATTTACTAATTTTTCATCATTTTCTAGACCATACATCAGATCCATTTGCCTGCTTCCAAGTGTGTAAGCTCTTACATAATGTCATAACGAGAGATTGGCCTACATACAACGCAATCGAGAAGAAAAGCATAGTAGCAGAAACTTTAAATCAAATTCCACATTTTGAGAGGTAGTTTATTTTTAATCTAATTTCATTTTATCTTGTTTTTCAATTAAATTTTTTCATGTATATTTAAATTGAGCTTTTAATTTATTCTACATCTTATATTGATAATTTATCCCCACAAATAGACACTAATAATTAATTAATTAATTATCTATGTATCCTCCAGACATCCATCTTACGTGAAAGATAGTTACATCTACGTTTGCTCGTGCGCTTACAGGCTAATCAGATTTGAGTTGAAATCTCAGGAGGAGCAAGATGATGAAATGCAGATTACTAAAATGGCCCACCAACTCGTACTTCACCACAATGATAATGTAGCTATTGTTAGTATCTTTGGTAACATTTTCATAATTTTTAATTTTTGATAATATTTATGAATTATTTATGTTAATGAGGATTTTTTTAAATATGTATAATTTGGATAATAATAATATAAATTATGATGAATAATAAAAAGAAATTTTATTTACAGTCGGAGCTGGGGATAAAGCTTATGAAAAGTGTGATTGGGGAGATGAACAGCGTCATTTCTGATAAACAGTTTGACTTTGAGGAGAGAATGAAGACTAAACAGATTTTTGAGGTAATTTGTTGTTTTTATTCATTCGTTTATTCATTCATTCGTTCGTTCATTCATTCGTTTGTTTGTTCGTTCATTTATTCATTCGTTTGTTCATTCATTCATTCTGTATAATTTTTCCAACAGGAAACGGAGCTGAATCATTTCTTCACACTGTGCCAACATCTACTGGGCAGATTCAAACAGGAATTGAACTGCCACCAGCAACAACTGCACACTAGTCTGAAGAAAGAATTTATGCTATTAGTCGCATCCCTAGTGACAGAAATTTGCTCTTGGAAGTTTGGGGAAATTTCTGAATGTTCATTTGACATGGAATCATCGACCAATAGTATTCTGGGTAGTGCATCATTTCAGCCAATCAAATCTTGGCAGAATGATGTTGCTAGTTTAGATGTGTTTAGCGCTGGTTCGACGGTTAGTTGTGGTTTATCATTGTCTAATTATCGACGTATTTCATTCGAAATATATCTAAAAGTTTGTCATTTCAATACATTTATCAATGAACCATATGAATTTTATGGTACAGATTGTAAAAGCTCTAAAGCAAGATCACATCAACAGCCCTAACGGAAGCTCCAGCGGCGTCAGCAGCCAAGACGTGACGACACAATTTCTGCAGTGCCTCTCCCAAATCTCATCCCTCAATGGCTGTGCAGTCAACGAAAACATCCTCACGAAACTTATCAAAGATACTATAAACTTCTTCAACGAATTCCTACACCTGCCCAACATCAGCCCGATTGAAATACTCCACCTAACGACAATGGCCTCCAATCTTTTCACGTACACGAAATTTAGCGACATCTTTTGCAAGTTGAATTCAGTGGAGCAGTTCCTGACATTTCTAGAGAATCTCTGCAATGTCATTTGCCAGCTCTGTCTGACCGCTACTACAGCAGCTTCAAGAGCGATCGATGACGACCGCCAGAGTCTGTGTAACGACACGTTACAAATCTCTTTGCAGATATGGCTGACTGTTCTGATGCACGATTACTGCATGGTGGAGTCGAACGAGTGGACGGATCTGGCCGTACGCAGGTTCAATTCCTGCGTCGAGAAGATTTTCTGCGTGTATCTCAGGTCACACGTCAGTGAGCCTGAAGGACTCAAAAAGATTGTAAATGTTTGTTTGTCTGTTCATCTCTTGTCTGTTCATCTCTTGTTTTGTTCGTTTCTTCATTCGTTCATCCGAATTGTATGTTCATCACTCCTCACAAATGACACAAACCACAAATGATATTATCATCGCCAGGAGCCCCGAAACGACAGCGGTAACAGTAGCGAGAATGATGACGACAACACAGAGTACAATGCAGATATTGATGAAGACGATGACAACGTTGTCTATGAAGACCAGCTGGTCATCATTGCATTGCTAGGCAGACTATGCATAGCAGATTCTTTGCCTTTTATAGTCAAGTATGTGTGTGTATGTGTGTGTATGTTTATGTATGTGTGTGTATGTTTTTGTTTGTAGTAGAGTGTTTAGCTATTAGATGCAAAGAGCTTTTTGCCAGTGTTTGATGTGATTTATGTGGGATATTTGGCGCTATATAAATGAATTGATCTGGTTGCTATTTCTATTGTTATTGTTATTTATGTTTCTTAAAATTCAGATACATTGTCGTTACTAATAATTTCGTATTGTTTTAATTTTTTTCAGCTGCCTGTATTCAAAGACTGGCTTGTTGTGTGATGCCATCAACTCGGCCCTGAGACAACAACAACAGCATCAACAACAACAACATCAACAGCATCAACAACAACAGCATCAACAACAGCAATACCAAAGACTCATAAACATCTACTCAGAAGATATACACTGGATGCTGCTTATATTGAGTAAGATTCTCATCTTCACCTTTCTTTAACTTTAGATTCGGTGGTAACGATGTAGATAACGAGACGACGATGATGATGATGACTATGATGATGATGAGGATGACTATGAAGATGATATTGGAGGTTTTGATGATGATGATGGTGGTGGTGATGATGATGATGATGGTAGATTGATAGATAAATAATTTTTGTAAACAGAGGAATTGTTAATGGACAAGGAGGAATATGCCGGGTGCTATTCACCGATACCTGAGAAGATCATTCAGCACTCTCTATCCCTTGATCAAGTTGACTCTTCCAGTGGAGAGAACGTTTACTACAGGTAACAAATCAATCAACCATTCAATCAATCATTCAATTAATCATTCAATCAATCAATCAATATACAACAAAATGGCAATGTTAGATGATAAAAATTTACCAAAACCCCAAAACCGCAGATTATTAAACTGGATTGGATCATTCTCAACGATGGCGAAGAACATCTACGAAGTGCACATCACTACTACTGGCCTACAGACTGCCAGCCTCGACGGATTCACTAATTTTTGCGTCAGCCTCTTCAGTCCTTTACTCGAGTCTACGTACATTGATTTTCTGTGCCGGTTCGTTCCGAGCTATCTAATGCTGGATGAAGATAAATATGGAGTAGTAAGTTTTTGTTGCCCTTGTTGTTGGTGTAAATGTTGACATTTTAACGTTGTTGCACTGATGTTTTGTTGTTGTGGTGGTTGTTGTTTTGTTGTAATTTTTTTATCGATTTAGTTAAATATTCGAACGGATGTTACTCCATCTTTCTCCAGGTCAGTATGAATTTCTCGAATTTTCTGAGCAAGGAAAGTGACCTGAGCAAACAGCTGCTGCACATGATCGCGGAGAAGGTGAATCTAAATTTAGAAACATGGTCTTCGGAGGTCAAGGTCATTCAGCTGTCAATCAATCTGCTGGCCGCGTGCGTCCTAGATGCTAAGAAGTTAGTTTTTCATTCATTCATTCATTCATGTCTTACTTATTTCAATTTCTATTTTAAAATCGAAGATCCAATAAATTTTATTTAAAAAATGAGCGTTTAACTAATTTTTTTTCGTTAAACAGAAAAAGGGTTCTTCAATCAGCACCTTCTTACTGGAGAATCGTGAGCATGGTACTAAGTTCGTCGTCAAAATTTATTAAACTGAACGTTCAGAACAAACGATCTCTTTTAAATTTCGTTCTTACGTCACTTCCGTTACAAGACAGCCAATCTGAGTTTGATCTCAAAAAAGTATGATTCATCCATTACTTTATTCATTCGTTTGTTCATTCATTCATTCTTTCATTCATTCATTCATTCATTCATTCATTCGCTAACACGTTCATTTGTTAGGTCTTCATCCATTCATACCATACCAACCACACACACACACGCACACACACTCACACGCACACACACAAACACAAACTCTTACATACTTCAAACAGGTGATCTCCATGATGGAAAGCATGCAAGGGTGCATCAAAGTACCTTTCAAGTGCGTGGTGGACAAGTTAAGAACCATTGAATTTTTGGACTGGATGAGTAGCATCGTAAAGATAGTTACTGCTGAATCGTATCAAGCTATCTTCAAGTGTTTTCTGAAGTCCGCTCGCTACTTAAAATCTGTCATAGGTATGTGTTTTTTGTGTTTTTGGTTATTTTTAATTCAATTTTTAATAAATAAAAAAAAATGAATTAGTTAGTGATAATTTTTAAAAATTCTACAGAGTATGAATCACACGAATTCGAGATAGTACAGGAGGTTATCAATGTATATGTTCTAGCTTCAAAATGCTTCAGTTCATACGCTAACGTGGTTGGTACTCGCTCTCTATTTCTCTCTCTCTCTCTTTGTGTGTGTGTGTAAATGTGTGTGTTCGTACTCTTTCTCTCTCTCTCCTCTCTTCTTTCTTTGTGTGTATGTGTAGTGTGTATGTCTGTGTTTGAATTAGTTTTTAACGTTGAAATTGTCGTAACAGCAATGATGAAATTTCATGTATGTATCATATATGTATTATATTACATATATATTTTTTGAGGTGTGTTGTTATGTGTATTGCATCTTAATCATTCACTCCACAGAATCAAAAGAATGTTCTACTCAGTGAGTGCCACACGGTTGTCAATCTCTACTTCAGCCATTATTCAAGTAAGTGTTTGAAGTTCACAAATTTTGTTTTCATTTGTACTACTGCTATTGCTACTTTTATTGCCTATATTACTGCTAACAATACTTTTGATGATGACGTTACTATTGTTACTACTACTACTGCTGCTACTACTTCTGCTGCTTCTATTTTCACTGCTTCTACTACCACTACTACTACTAAGTAATTTACTAATCCATTTAACAGAGCACCAAGCCAGCATGGATGTAGACGACAGATCTTTAAACATATGCAAGTCCATTCAAATCGCAACAAACCTACTCTCGTCAGAAACCAACGACCTATCCACTTACTACAATGGCAGCGGTTGTAGTAAAAGCAGCGACGACGATGACGATTTGGGCTACAGTAATAGTAGTGGTTGTAGTAATGGTGGTGTGGCTGCTACGACTAGCGGTTCAAGCAGATTTTCAACTTGCGCCGTTCAAATGTTGGTTCATGTCATTCCCTACATAGATGCAGATGTCGTTAAGGTTAGGATCTGGTTTCTGCATTTGCTTTTTTCAAATTAATTTACTATTTTAATCGCATTTTGAGATGCTTAATCATTTGATTTTTTAAATTTATTAATGAGTTTAATAATTAATATATAAAATACTGTAAATTTGTGAACTAGATTTAAATGATCGATAATGATGTGATGAAATTTTAATAAAGTTAAAAAATTTCAAAAATTTTATTTTTTAGTATCCGGAATGTTCTAGATCATTGACAGACGCCCTACAACAGATATCTATGCTACCATGCAGCGAGATTTTATCCGTGCCAAGCAGCTACCTCCTACAAATCATAAGTTTAGTTCAATTCCTACTAAACAATCAGTCCAATACTCAAGTCATCTGTGATAGTCTGCAGTTTTTGAATGAATTTTATACTACTATAAATTCCTGTCGGGACAAAGCTGATCATCTCCTTATTGAAAGTGCAGTCTTGATGAGTGAGGTTCGAAACTTTTCTCAGAAGTTTTGTTAATTTTAATGGTAATGTTTTATCAAACGCCTTAAAGATTTATAATTTGTAATGAAATAATAATACTAAAGGTATAATTAGATGGGAATAATAATCTTTTGTTACATTTCCTTCGTCTAGGTGGTATTCAAGATGGCGTTCCTTGATCCACTGAGTAGGGATCACATCGACGCAATTATCAAACTCTCATCTACCCTCTCATCCATGAAGCCTGTTGGTATTCAAATAACAATTTTTGTGACGCTGTACTTTTAGATGTGCTCTCTTTTTATACTTAGTATAGATGTTTTTGTACATTCGTGAGATCAGAAAATATCCAAATGACGTCATATTAATACCATAGAATCAAAGTAGTTGTTGATTTTAATATTTTTAATTACTTTGAAAACTACAGGACACTTTCCATACTTTTGCCGTCGCGGCGATAAACCACCAGCAGGAGCCTAGAAAAAGGGATGCTCTGAAAGAATCGTTCGAGAAATTGTTCCAACTTCAACGTTCTCCAAAGAATGTACCGAAATATAGTCAACAATACCAAAAGATTCTTCTCGATATTAGGCGGATATTATCGAGATTTTAATTCTTTTTTTTTTAATTTAAATTCATCTTTTGTCGATGACGTCATGTCTATCATTCCAGAACTGAAAAGTCAAGATGTGCAGTGCCTTGTTGTTTTTTTTTTAAGATATTTTTAATTATTGTTACTTATCTATGAGCATACAGTCTTACTTGTAAATATAAACGTGTGTACGTATTTGTATATATTTTGTATTGTTTTACCTGAGTAAATCGACGATTATACAATTTTAAAAGTGTCCTGAAGCGTTTTATTTCAAAAAATGTCGAAATCATGTAACATCAGTGGTATATCGTAGCTAGCCTAAGCAAATATACATATAAGCTTAAAAGTATAATTGTATATACATAGAAATACATATAAATGTATGAGTATATGAGTGTGTTTGCGTATTTAGTTCTTAGTTAGTTTTATAAGAACAAGAATAGTGCAATTTTTATTACAATACAATTTTTAAATGTAGATTGTTAGCTATCTACAGACGATATATATATATAATATTTATTTTAATCTTAATTACTTAGGTTCATTTTTAGTTTTATTTAATGATTAAAGTTTAATTTTGGTTTTTCGAACGTAACTAACTTATATACAATTTTAACAATTATTCTGTTTAAACTTAAATTAAAATAATTCTTCTCATAAAGTAATTTTCAAATTTGAGAATAAAACTAATGACGCTAAATAGTTACAAAATTTAAAAAAGGTAATTTTACTAACGCTTGTCACTAAAATATAAATAAATAAATGAAAATAAATTTTAATTTAATTTAAATTTTAAATGTCTTTTCTTTTATTAATTATATTTATTTTTATAATATAAAAATGTTAAAAAATTAAAACTAATTATTAATAAAAATAAACATTTCCCCATTAATAAATAATACACCAAATTAATATTATAAATCCAAATGTAATGATTTTTGTAGGTATATTTATATATTTTATATGACGTTGTAGTTATTGTATTGATTTTAGTTAGATAATCAAATAAGTTATAATTACATTATGTTATAATTTAAATATAGTACCTTAACTCAAATTTATCTTTTCTTGAATCAATTTTATATAAATGTAAAGTAAATGGTTAAATCTAACTAACCTACCAACCAAACTTACTAACCTAACTCTTAAAATTTCTTAGCCATGTTATATTTATTTTCTTATTTCATTCCCATCAATTCATAAATGCCCAAGTAACTATGAAATAAAAATATACAGAAAATGACGTCTTTTTATGACTGGCAGCCAGTAGCAGACATTTATGATCCCATAGCTGTTGGTAGCATAGATGCTACAGACACCGAACCACATGATCATGCAATAATTAGGGCACTAAATTCAGTGTACAAACCTAATAAGGGCGTCGAAGGGGACCCAGAAAGAACCATTTTTGTGGGGAGGTTAAATCATACCACTGATGAAGCTAAATTGAAAGAATTATTTGATGGACATGGCAGGGTTAGAGGGAAATTTAAAATTTTTATTTTAAATTATTAAATTAATTTATGATACATTTATTCTTTAATAATTTGTTAAAAGTCTAATTATCAATAAATTTTGATCTTAATCTTAATAGATTCTAATCGCCTTTCAACATTCATATTCTGTTCTGCAAGGTAGAAAAATGTCGACTGGTTCGAGACATAGTGACAGGTTCATCAAAAGGTTATGCCTTCATCGAGTATGCCCACAGATCAGATGCAAGAGCTGCCATCCATAATATGAACCACAAAATTTTAGATGATCGAAGAATAATTGTAATGTTTGAGTGCGAGAGAGTCATGAGTGGCTGGGTACCTCGAAGATTGGGGGGTGGTTTTGGGGGTAGAAAAGAATCAGGGCAGTTGAGGTTTGGAGGTGTGGAAAGGCCATTTAGGAGGCCCATCATTGTTCCTGAAAAATTAAAAATTAAAGATAGTAAACTTGAATCTGATGGCTTTGTAGAAAGTAGAGAAGAGGATGGGAATGATTTTAAAGGTAAAGATGGCAGTGGTGAGAGAAAAACTAGTCTTGATCGTCGTTATAATCACCATCATCTTCATCAACGCCATCATCAGCAGCAGCGTCATCATCGCAAAGAGAAAAATGATAATTTCGATGAGAGGAATAAATCTTTTGAGAAATGTGACCACAGGTTTAAAGCGGAAAAACTGAAAATAAATAACATCAACGACAGTACAATCAACAACATCAGCTTAGATTTCGACAATCATTCAGAACATCACGTCAGTAACCCAAACGACAGCAAGAACATTAATGACAGCAGCAGAAATAGCGATCAGAACTATGATTATAATTATAAGATCAACAATAATAATTACCATGATAACATTAGTAATAACACTGACTCAAACCGCTATCAGAGGGACAAGCTGAGAAACAGATCGAGAACAAACAGCCCATCTTGCAACACAAACACCTCAGGCAGAGATGTCAGTAAACGTAAAATGATGCCTCATTCAAAATCATCACATCATCATCACCACCGTGATCGTCATCACCATCGTCATCATCATAACGATTGCGACAATCGTTATCAGGACCGTCATCGTCGTCATCGTCGTAGCCACAGCAAAGGTAGAAGTACTAGTAGTAGCAGAAGTAGGGACAGAAATCGTTCTAAACATCGATATAATGATGAAAAATATAAATATAATAATAGTAAAAATAATAACAATAATAATTTTAATTATTACAACAATGACAAGCATCGAAATTTGTATAGGGACGATGATGATAATGATACTAAAAAGAAGATAATATCTCAGTTATCTTTTTAATTGATACTTTATCTTAACTGCTTATAATTAATTTTAATTTAGGCGAGGATTTTAAAAGATGATGATGATGGTTATTTTTATCACTATATAGCTGTGTTGATGCTAGCTATTATTACAATTATTTGTATTTCTTGTGACGTTTTTCGTGTTTATATTGTAAAAAACAAAAAATAATAACAGCTGCATGTATACGAGTCTAAAAATTTGAAATAATTCCGAATTAATTCTGCCAAAATTTCACTATACTGATAACCAACGTAAATTATAATAACGAAATTTTAGCAAGAAACCAGCTTAAAAATCGAACTTTAACAATACCGAATCGTTACATTTATTACTACGGAAGAAACTATTTTCTTGAAGCTAGAACACCGTCTTAAGGTAATAATTACGTCCATAATTATTCATATTATTAAAAATATAAGATTTTGTTATACATAAAAGAATTATTATTATATATGCAGGAGAAGCTATGTGCGAAACTGTAGCAGCAAATTTCTGTGTCCCTTGTTCTTCAATCGTGAAGCCCTGCGTTTACAAGCCCCAGGTAGTCCCTATCTGCCCCTTCTCTAGCTGCCCTGTCTGTCAGCCTAAACCACCACGATGCTGCTGTGTTAATACGGTTCGTGTTGTTATTTTGATGTGTTAGCACGGTTCGCTATTGGCGTTGATGTTGTGTTTTGCTTGTTGACAGCCTCTGTGTTCATAATAGCCTAATAAGAATAAGTAAACGGAAAAATGATTGACTATGCCTGAACCAACATTCGAAAGAATGAACCCTCGAAAAAAAAGAAATAAATTAATGAACACAGAACAAGAATGAACAATTAATTACAAAAAAAGTGAACAAATACACAACAAACTTCTACCTCTATATTTCAGTGTTGCCAGCAGATCAGCGTACCACCCCCGTTCCCATTCGAGGGTGATCCATGCCCCTACACTGATGACGATTGCGGCGCCACAACTCCAAACCGGCCCCAATGTGGATGTCCCCAAGTTAAATCTTCACCCTGCTTGACTAGGAAGAGACATGATATGAGTTAGTTCTGGTTTTGATTTGCTTTAAATTCTGACTTTTATTTTTAGAAATTTGAAGTTTTTCGAGTTGAAGTTTCAGAAAGTATCGTTATATGAATTGCTAGTTTATATTAAACAGAGGTGGTTGTTGAAATATTTTTGATAAATTTCAAATTGATTTCGAGTTGGATTAACCGTGATTTCAAGTTTTTGCCAATCAAACAACCATTGAATCAATCAACTAACCAATTGATCAACCATCCAACCAATCGCAAAGGACCAAGTTGTCTGAAGATGTTGGAAGTCCATCCAGTTGGCAGATACGTCAAAATATTCAACAGCTCGCTTAACAAGGTTTACTAACTTATTATTATTATTGTTTATTATTATTTTTATTATTACTTATTATACCCCAAATCAGACGGAGCACTTAGGCGGCTGGTACCTCATACAGTTCTGCTACGGCAGCCCTTTGTCTGTATTCAAGTTTCCTAGAGATGCTATTGTTCCACCTCAATATAGAGTGAGTTCAAAGTTCAAACACTCCATAACCGTGGAATTCCACTCCACTTTCTCTCTCTCTCTCTCACACACACACACACACGACAATAGGTAAAAGTCTGGACAGCCTGTTCCGACCCAGATTGGCTGAAACTACCGACCGATCACGTTTTTAAAGAGCTTTGCTTTTGGAATTTTGGCTGTGGCATTACGACCGCTCTATATAAACCAAACGGGAAGGTAGTAATTACAATAGACAACATCAACAACAATAATAAATAAATAAATAATAATAATAAAATAGATTATGATGATTAAAATGATCTGTGTTATTTATTTTATTTCCCAAAATAGCCTGTAACCTGGCTGTGTGGTTTGGAGAAGTTCGAACCGGCGCCCTGTTACATATGCTGTTAGTAGCAGTAATTATCATTATTATTATTATTATTGTTTATTATTATTATTATTGTTTATTGTTATTATTATTATTGTTATTTTGCAGACGACTGCCCCCAGCCATGTTCGTGCGGCAAAAAATCATCGTGCATATAGATGCAGTAGACGTCTTTTAGGATTTGGAGAGTGCCTAGATCAAAAAAATTGGGAAATTATTATTAATATTATTTATTTGTGATGAAAATATTTGCTCATTCATTCATTTATCTATTCATTCGTTCGTTCATTCATTCATCCATTCATTCGTTCTTTCGTTCGTTCATTCATTCATTCACGGCGGTATCGAGTTCGTAAACCTTAAATAATATTTCGATTTAAACTACAATATGCGAATTGAAAATTAAAAAAAACGAAAAACTTTTTAGTTTGTTTCATATGTAAAAAAAAAGAAAGAAAAAGTGAGAGAGAGAGAGAGAGTCGTAGAGGCATAGTCTTGAGTTGAACCGTATGCGACCCTTCAGAGGTAAAATAGTTCTCAATGCGGCCCTCACAGCAAAAAGTTTGCCCACCCCTGGCGTAAAGTGATCTCAGGATTAAAATCAAAGTTTATACTTAATGTACTACCTTTATTCACCCTTAAATTTTGAATTGGAACTGATCTTTGATATAGTTGAAACTATTTACGCTGCTGTGTCTTATGTTTTTGTCTACTATCATTTCTTATGTAAACATTTCTGTTGTAACGAATAAACAAATAATAACAATAAAAATAATAACAATGAGTCAAAGAACCTTTTTTAACGATGTTGGGCTAAAGTACAAATCGAAGGAGTACAGGCATGAAGTCTTAAGGCTGATCGACTTTTTGAAAGATTCATTGGCTGAGGTCTTTATCTATTTATCATCATCGTCGTCGTTGTCATCATATTAATTAAATTTTCAAAAAAAATTTTCTAATTTTTTGATTTTCTCTAAAATTTAACTTGTTATATTTTTTATCGGGTAATATGGTGCGGGTTTGCCATGTCGTTGCGGTTGTTAATTAATAAAACCTTTTCTCAGATCATCAGTCTGTCCTCAAATTTAAAAGCCGAATGGACCAAATTACGTGATGCTGCCCTGAAGGAATCAAGCCATCTCAAAGAGATTAGTTTTGACTTAAAAAGTCAAATCGAAGAGGAAGCCAATGCTACAGCCAACTGCATGAAAGTACTTTGCGATGTTTTGAGCCAAATTGATCTGGCCAGGGAAGAGGCCTACGTATTTAAAAGATAGTTAGAAAATTTTTTAAATTTAGTTGATGGTGTAGTGGTTAAAGGTGATTTTTGATGTCGAAATGTATAGTAGTTGGTACCTCTAAGAAACAAAATAAGAAAGAAATATTATTACATTTTCTATAATTTTTTGATTAATATCGTTAATAATTTATAGAATTAATAAAAAATTTGTTATATATAAATAAGAACAAATCTAAATTTGAGTAAATTTTTAAAATGAATCGAAATTATGCACACGAATGTTCCTTTTAGAATAAAATATTATTTTTATTTTTTTACAGTCTTCTCTTGCAAAAATGGACCAAAGTGTTGGTTCCGGCGAATCAAAGTTGCCAAAATAATTTCAACGCCGAACCGAATACTGACTGCAGTACCGGAAACAATACCGAATATAATACCGAAACTAGCACCGAATACAACGCCGAATACAATGGCGAATACCCCGCCGAATATAATACCGGATTTAACATGGAGTGCAGTGCTGAATGAAAAACCGGATAGAATTCCCGTCTGAAAATCTTTATAATATAAATCATATAAATCAGGGGTGGGCAAGCTACGGCCCGCGAAGCTATTTTATGCGGCCCGTAAGGCTTTTTTTAAAGTAAAAAGTTGCCATAAATCTTAAACAAATTCCCCCCCGGGTGGAAAAAATTTGCTGTTTAAAGACATGTGCGGCCCTTCAAAGATCAAATATTTCTCAATGCGGCCCTCACAGGAAAAAGTTTGCCTACTCCTGATATAATTAATAATAATTTTGTAAAAAAAAAACATCTTTTATAATAATAATAATGACGTTTTTTCTTTTCACCGATATAAACATAACAACGCCAACATCAACAAACGATTAAAACCGATAACTGAAATCATTTTTACGCCAATGACAAAATTTATTAACAGTATTTGCGTAAAATTAAATTAATAACAATAACAAAAGCAGCAGTAGTAGTAGCATCAGAAGA
>NW_008705358.1:373683-377778 GCF_000326865.2 Helobdella robusta | reverse complement strand
GTGTGTATATATGTATATATATATATATATATATATATATATATATATATATATATATATATATATAATAGATCATATAGATTCAATCACCTCATCTCTCGTCTCTGATTGGCTGATTCCAAATCCGAATCAACCAATAGCAATCAGATTATTGCCTTCTTCAACCAGCCAATCGGAGACGAGATATAAGTTTCAATGGATTGATTAATTAACAGTGCTTAAAGCGTTCAGAACGCTAATTGTTATCGCGAGTTTGGCTTCGAAATTAAATTCCGCTATATTTATTTTACAAAAACTCCTACAAATATTTATTTATTTCATAATTATAATAATAATAATCAATAATTAATAGTTTAATAATAATAATATTACTTATAAATATTCATCTAGTATTAATTATTTCTAATTTTGAAACGTCACAATCTAATTAATTAAATTATTACATAGTTGTTATATATCATTCATTATTGTTACTAGTACAGTTTATTATTATTATTATAAATATAATTATATTAATTATTATTATTTTAATTATAATTATTATAGATGTTTGGTTTTAAACTGACTTCAAATTAGACAATGCGTGAAGGTTAGTCGGTTATTTTTTTTACTTCTTAAGAATTATTTTTTCAAGGGTTATTTATTACGGTTAAATTGAGGATCAGTATCATCATCGTCATCATCATCATCATCACCATCAATGTTACCCATCACAATCGTTTACAAAATACAAAAAATGATATACCCGACACAACAACAACAACATCAACAACAACATCAACATCAACATCATCATCAACAACAACAACATCAACAACAACATCATCATCAACAACATCATCAACAACAACAACAACGTCATCATCAACAACAACAAAACGTCATCATCAACAACAACAACAATAGCGACACCAATATTAACGTTAAGTAACTAACTTTTCTTGATCAAACGTCAGAAGCCGACGCCCATTCAACGTCGTCATCGTCATCACTTTTGCATTTTCATCAATATCCACACACACGCACACACAAACGCACACACACGCACCGACGCACACACGCACACGCACGTGTATACACGCATACAACACATATACCTTCTTGCTTATTTATGCTAAACAGACATGCGCGCTTTTACGAATGGCGAAACTTATGAATAAAAAGTTGGAAATTTTTTCCAAGAAGTTTGAAGAATTGAAGAGCCATGTTATTGACTTATATAAATAAATTATTTCCTTCTGGTTTATAAGTCAGCAAATTAAGTCTTACAAAAACGCACTTACACATACACATACACACACAAACACACACATACACACACACACACACACACAGACACACACACACAAAGAAACAACAACCTTAAAGTTAAACATGCAATCAAACATCATTATACGCTCGGAACACTTTGAAAAAAATGATCTATTATATATATGCCCCGTTTTTTATTGCCGCTACTACTACTACTACTACTACAACAACAACTACTACTACTACTACTACTACTACAACTACTACTACTACTATTATATCATCAGCAGTAGCAGCGACAGTAACAATCCTAATTGGCGTAAACTTTTTAATGTACAAAATGTTCGTTCATTCATCCATTGTTCTTTGTTATTACTATTCATCATCTTCATCATCTTTATCATCTTCTTCTTCTTCCTCTTCTTCTTCATCATTATCTTCTTCTTTTTCTTCTTCTAAATTGAATGATCATCTTTTTTTTCTTCTTCTTTGTCATCATCTTCTTCTTCATCATCATCTTTTTCTTCTTTTTCTTCTTTTTTTTTTTATTCTTCATTATCATCATCATCATCATCATCAATATCCTTATCATCATCATCGTCATTACATTACCAACAGTTAGTCTTAAATGGTAGTAAACAAAACAACGACGACAACAACAACAACAACAACAACTATGACGTCATTAATCGAAGCAATTCTATCTTCATCTAAAGCGAAAACTACGCAAGTGACGTCACCACCACCACCACCACCACCAACAACAACAACAACAACAACAAAATCAATTTCATTATTTTCAAACAAGTCAACAACACCAACAACGACAACAACATCAATTTCATCATTTTCAAACAAGTCAATAACATCAACAACGACATCGTCAACAACAACAACTGTTATGAATGAAAAGTCAAGTTTATTGCATCAACAAAATCAATACCATCAGCAACAACAACATCAACAACAACAAAATCAGCATCATCAACAACAACAACATCAACAACAACAACTGCAAACTAAACAACAACAACAACATAAAAACACCCACCACCACCAACAACAACAACATCACAACAAGCTAATGCCATCATCTCGATACTGGATGAATCAAAAAACAGCAACCACATCATCTCAACAACAACAACAACATCAACAACAACATCAACAACAACATCAACAACAACATCAACAACATCATCCTATAAACTACGGACAACAACAAGAAACAACGCCAACCCCACTTTTACCATCACCGACAACAACGTCGCCCGACTCATCAAACGACAACATCAATTTTAACAACATCAACAACAACAACAGCAGCAGCAGCCACACGAGCCACAACAACCACAGCCACACATGCGCCGACTGCAACAAATCATTCGCGACGTCCAGTGGCCTGAAACAGCACCGTCACATTCACGAAAGTTTCAAGCCTTACAAATGCGATTCCTGCTCGAAGGCCTACACACAATTTTCAAACCTCTGTCGCCACAGGCGCATGCACACGCAGTGCCAGCAGCGGCAGACCTGCCGACAATGTGGCCAGGCTTTCCTAAATTCGACCGCCCTGTTTAAACACAAGCGGTTTTGCGATGCGCTCACTTGTGGCTACGTTCTACGAGGAGGTAGAAATGACGTCACGACGGCCAGAAATGCTAGTGTAGTTACTTCCGCTAGTGACGTCACCAACCACAGTAGTCATTTGAACAATAAGGGTGGCAGAAGTGGCGCTAATTTTGAGAAGTTTGGTGGTTTTAACGTTGGTGATGTCGGTAGCTCGGCCAATTTCGCCAGCAATTGTATTGGTGATTTTCCTAAGAAGGCAATTCACAATCGAGGCAGTAGCAGTAGTAGTAGTAATGTGGTTGTGGATGATGAGGCTGCTGTAGTTGCTGCTGCTTATGACGATGAGAGAAAAGATGAAGAGGATGATGACGTAGATGATGAAGGAGGAGAAGAAGGTCTTGATAATGATGGCGGCAAGTATCTCATGGCCAGGCGTTCGTTTGTGGAGAACGTTAAAAGGTACAGGCCTCAGTTGATGATGCAACGGTACTATCTGCAACAACAACATCAACATCAACAACAACATCAACATCAACAACAACAACATCAACAACAACATCAACAACAACATCAACAACAACATCAACATCAACAACAACATCAACAACAACAACATAAACATCAACAACATCAGCAACGGCTGCAGCAACATCAACAGTTTCAGCAGCAACAATTTCAGCAGCATCAACAATTTTTTTCATCGTTTTTCTTCTCAGCAGCACATCAGTCCTACTTAAAACAACAACTCGAAATGAAATATAGACAACAACACCAACAACAACATCAACAACTAATTTATCTACCGCACAACTCGACTAAATTTTTCAACTTTAATCAACACCCGCCATTCCAAACGAATTTTGTGGGCCACATTTTTAAAGATCACCAAACTGAAAGCCATCTACTGCCAAGTCTGATGACAATCGACAAAGTGAACCATGACAGCAATAACAACAGCAACAGTGGTGACGTCATCAACAACAACGACGACGTCATCATCAACAACAACAGCAACATCAACAACAACAGCAACATCAACAACAACAACAACATCAACAACAACAACATCAACAACAACAACAACATCATGTCTACGTCTTTGAACATGTTAGGAAGTGATGAAATAGTTTTTAACAAGACAACTACAAATGCTGCTGGCGATTTTGAAAAGAATTCGATACGAAACGATAAAAACAGTTCGAAACGAGACGAAACCGTTATCATCCTACCGTGTGATATCAAGAAAGAAGTCAAAGTCCAGTGGAAGTGGAT
>NW_008705358.1:371326-373633 GCF_000326865.2 Helobdella robusta | reverse complement strand
CATATCCTTATCATCATCATCGTCATTACATTACCAACAGTTAGTCTTAAATGGTAGTAAACAAAACAACGACGACAACAACAACAACAACAACAACTATGACGTCATTAATCGAAGCAATTCTATCTTCATCTAAAGCGAAAACTACGCAAGTGACGTCACCACCACCACCACCACCACCAACAACAACAACAACAACAACAAAATCAATTTCATTATTTTCAAACAAGTCAACAACACCAACAACGACAACAACATCAATTTCATCATTTTCAAACAAGTCAATAACATCAACAACGACATCGTCAACAACAACAACTGTTATGAATGAAAAGTCAAGTTTATTGCATCAACAAAATCAATACCATCAGCAACAACAACATCAACAACAACAAAATCAGCATCATCAACAACAACAACATCAACAACAACAACTGCAAACTAAACAACAACAACAACATAAAAACACCCACCACCACCAACAACAACAACATCACAACAAGCTACATGCCATCATCTCGATACTGGATGAATCATAAAACAGCAACCACATCATCTCAACAACAACAACAACATCAACAACAACATCTACAACAACATCAACAACAACAACAAAAATAACGATGACGTAACAGTTAACGATAGTAATTCAAATAGTAAACAACAAATCAACAACAAACCAGCAACGAGATACAAAAACGTCAACAAACCAACAACAACAACAACAACATCACAACTAAACATCTCACGCAAATTCGATGACAACCAGCCATTAGATTTAAGTTTAAACCACGAGGCTAAATATGCACACAATAATCATGATAGTAACTCCAACCAATCCTCAACATCTAATAATAGTAACTTGGGTATTTCCAATAAACAACAACATCAACAACAACAACATCAACAACATTTTCAACAACATCTTCAACATAGGCCGGCGGAGAAGAGTAAGAATTTTGATTATACGTTCTGCAAAAACCCAAATTTGCTACTGATTTCGAAAAATTTCGAGGTGTTTCTTAAAACATTTCACCATCCATATTATACGAACCATTTGAGAATACCGCAGCAAAATTTAGACGAGTTGTACAACGACACCTTGAAACAGCAACATCAACAACAACAGACAAGACATCAACAAAATTTTCAAAAACATCTTTCAAGATCAGATTTTGATAAAAATTCGCTAGAAAATTGTTTAAATCTGCAAGACTCTGACGACAGTAACAACAGCACTATACTACACAATAACATCAACAACAAATGCAACAGCAATGACATCAACAACAACCTCAACAACAACATCAGCAACAACAACAACAATATCAACAACAACAACCACATTATTGACAGTCTTCTGACATTGCATACTTCGTCATCATCGTTCGGCTGTTTTGAAAGCAGTTCGAAGATTTCAAGCAAGGCCAGTGACATCAAAAACAATTGCGTTAATGTAACGAAACATCTAAAGCAAAACAACAACAACAATAACAACGAAAACATCAACAACACCAACAACACCAACAACAAAAGCAGTTCAAAATCACATGAAAAACAGCAACAACAGCCAAACGAACAACAACGACAAAGATCGCCATCTTCAAACAACAACGACCACTACAACCCTACTAACAACAACAGCGACAACATCAACAATTCCTACAACCCAAATAGCAACTTCACCAGCGACACCACCACAACTACCACCACCACCAACAACAACAACAGCAACAACAACAACAACTTCACTATCTCCAACTACACAAACAACTCGACGCAAAAAGACCGATTTTCATGCAACTACTGCCTGAAAACCTTCCCACGGTCGGCCAACCTGACTCGCCACCTAAGGACACACACAGGGGAACAGCCGTACCTGTGCCTACACTGCCACAGATCTTTCAGCATCTCCTCGAACCTCCAGCGTCACATTAAAAACATTCACAGACGAGAAAAACTTCACAAATGTACCACCTGTCGAAAGTCGTTCTCCCAACTTATCAATCTCGAAAGGCATTATGCCAAATATGGCTGCTGTAATGGCGTTTTTGATGTGGCTACAGTCGCTACTGCTTCTAGTACTACTACTACAGCTACAGATACAAACACAACGATTGCTGCTGAAGCTGCTGCTTTTTCAGCTACAACTACTTATACAGCTACTTCTATAGCTACAACTTCAGCTGGTAGTCTAACCGCTAGGGATTTAGTCAGTTGTTGTAGTAGTAGTAATGGAAGTTGCTACAGTAGCAGCAGTGATAGTAACAGCTGTGAGGATGCTGCTACTATTACTACTAATAATAA
>NW_008705358.1:368240-370747 GCF_000326865.2 Helobdella robusta | reverse complement strand
GTGTTGTGTGTGTGTATACATTTTTTATATACATTTTACATTCATGTCAAACATCTATTATTATTATTATTATTATTATTATTATTATTATTATTATGAAATAATTTTTATCTTGAAAATAATAATTTATTTTTTTCATTCAAGATGTCAAAGAAAAAGATATAAAATATCTATACAATAGCTGTATTTGGTGCAAAAAAGTGAATTTATGAATGTACAAATGAATGAGCGAATGAAAGAATGAACGAATAGATAAACAAATGAATGTATGAACCGTTGAATGGATTAAACAGGTGACAAACTAAACGAATGAATGAATATTTAGATGAATGAGTGATTGAATGAATGAATGATTGAATGATAGAACGAATAAATGGCTGAATAAATAAATAAGTAAAGGAATAAAAGATCGAACTGTGGAAGAAAACAGCAATTAAATTTGTAACAAATACTGCCTAAAACATTACGTTAATTTACATGGAATGTAAAAATGTAATAATAACAATAATAATAAAAACAAAAATTCTAGCCAATAATATATTAATCTCACATTATGTAGCGCCAAACAAATGTATAACAACGACAACGGCTGTGCAGAACGATGAAGACTTGTTAGGTTATACATCATGTCATGTCATTTCATTTGATGTTGTTGTTGTTGCTGTTGTTGTTGCTGTTGTTGTTTCTTAAGTAATTGTTACTGTTGTATAAAAATCATAGACACACACACACACTCACACAAACACACACGCACACACACACACGCACATACACACACGCACACACATACTTGAATGACAACAAGCTGTTGGTGTAAATCTCAAAACGTATGACCATTTTTACTTCTACTACTACTACTACTAACATTACTACTACTATAGCTGCTACTACTACTACTACTACTTTCTTCTACTACTACTACTACTACTACCTACTACTACTAGCTTCTTCTACTACTACTACTACTATTACAAGCTTCTTCTACTACTACTGCTACTACAGTTGCGACTGATAATTTAAAAACATCAACATCAGCAGCTAACAACACTATTAATGTTACAACGAATATAACAACAACAATAACAATAATAATAACAACAATAACAACAACAACATTAATAACAATAATAATAATAACGACAATATAATAATAATAAGAATAATAAAAATTCGTGAGATAGATTATTGACTAATAAATTAGACACATTGCATTAATAAAATGACAAGCTCTTTGCAAGTTCCTAACAATACGAAAGTGATATAAAACAACAACAACAACAACAATAATAATAATAATAATAATAACAACAACAATTATTATTGTTGTTGTTGTTGTCATTACAATAACTTAACTACAATAACAATATATTGAAATAAATAAATATAAACATCTGTTGTAACAATAACGGGTGAATAACATAAATATCATCATCGTCATCATCATCAAAAACAACAACAGCAACATCAACAACAACAACATCAACAACAACATAAACATCAACATCAACAACCACAACATCAACAACAACAACAACATAAACATCAACATCAACAACAACATCAACATCAACAACAACATCGTCAACAACAACAACAACAACGACGAAAATCTTTACATACGTATCGCTTTATTTCTTCTGCAATTAAACTGTCGGGTATCAATCTTTTGATGATGATTATGATGATGATGATTACGGTAATGATGTTGATGATGCTGGTGATGATGATAGTGATGAAGATGATTATGACGACGATGATGATGATTATTAAAACGGCGATTGTGCTGATAATGATTATTATTATTATTATTATTATTATTATTATGATGAGGAGGGTTATGTTAATTTATTAGGACCCGATGGAGAAAGCGATAAGATCATTGGGTAATTAAATAAGTACCTACTGCTGCAGATTATTACGCATAATAGTAATAATAATAATAAGAAGAAGAAGAAGAAGAAAAAAAAATAGAAGGAGAAGAATATCACAGACAAGCTTTTTGATTATAACAACAATTTTGCTGCAATTATACCATAATTAATCATAATTACCGTAGTGGTTACAACAACTACTACCACTGCTGCTGCTACTACTACTACTGCTATCACTGCTACTACTACTACTACTACTGCTACTACTACTACTACTACTACTACAACTGTTGCTACTACTACAACTACTGCCAATCAGACTAGTAAAAGTAACAATAAAAATAATAATAAAAATAATAATAAAAATAATAATAGTAATAATAATTACCATTAGATAATATTATTGTCAAGTAAATCACAGTCTCTTGGTGACAGCTATAGCATGGGTTGTCATTGCTTAGAATAAGAATAATAATAAAATAATTATAATAATTATTATTGTAGTTATAATAAAAATAATTAGAATAATAATAAAAATTAGAATAATAATAATAATTATTATATTAATGATAATAATATTTACTATTATTCTTCCAGCCGTAAATATTTTTCTATTGTCACCTTTGGTTTGAAAGC
>NW_008705358.1:343814-367813 GCF_000326865.2 Helobdella robusta | reverse complement strand
CTATTAATTATTATACGGAAGAAGTGTAGTTGATGTCTTAATTAACAACAACAACAACAACTACATTAACAATAACTACATCAACAACAATCCACAACAAACAACAGCAACATCAATAGCAACAACAACAGCAATCTAAACAAGAACATCAACAAGAACACCAATAACAACAACAACAACATCAACAACGTCAACTACATCAACAACAGCATCTGCAACAACAACATCAACAACAACAACAAAAACAACGACAACATCACACAAAATATTGAACCTAAGTTCATGACACAGTTATGCATGCGAACAAATACAGACTTTTTAAACGACGGTTTAATAAATAGCCATAATAAATCTACTATAATAAAATAATTATTTTTATTATTGTTAGTAATTATGTTAAAGTTATTATTATTATTATTATTATGGCTGTTATTATTGCCACTCTGACAGAAATTCCAAAAATAAAATTTATGCTGATGACCAGACATAAAAATAAATTAGCTGGAGACGTAATTTTTGGTGGCGGAGTTATTAATAAATATTATGATATATTATGATGAATAATAACATCACACACACACACACACACACACACACACACACACACACACACACACACGTACACACACAGACAAACACACACAAACACACACACACGAGATTTTAATTATTAATGAATAATCTTGTTGAGTGATATGATTATGAGCGCGGGTTCAAATGCATATTCATCCAAGTCACAAACTACGTGTTATGTGGTCTGCCTTAGGGCATTGCTTTGCCCTTGAATGTATGTGTGAATGTATGTGTGTATGTATGGATGTGTGTGTGTGTATGTATGCATGTTTGAGAGAGAGTGAGAGAGTGAGAGAAAGAGAGAGAGAGAGAGAGAGAGAGAGGGAGAGAGAGAGAGAGATTTTAAAATACGTGTTAACCTTAAAATTTTAAAAATAATAATAGCTGTTGTGATGTATGCATGTTTGTTTGATTATTTCAATGTATGTTTGTATGTCTGTTTGTTTGTATGTATGTATTTAAAGGTAAAGAGAGAGAGAGAAAATGGAAGAGAGAGAGTTCAATTAAAAGGACAAAGACAAAAAGAGAAGATGAAAGAGAGAATGAGAGAGAGAGAGTGAGAGAAAAAAAAATGGGAGGATGTATAGAATCATCAATGAACGATTGCTTTGTAAACAAAAAGCCAAACATCTCAATAAATAATCACACACATGCACACACACACACGCACACACACACACACACACGCACACACACACGCACACACAAAGAGAGACAGACACACGCACACGCACACGTACAAACATTTTGCGATATCCTTATTCAACGCATTTCAATACAGAACAGCATCTTATCCAAGCACACATGAACAAACACACACACCCACAAACACACACACACACACAGACATACATACATACACACACACTCACAAACACAAACATTTAAACCAAACATACAAAACAATCCAAACAATCAATACGATGCAAAACAGCATCAAATGCAAAACAATATGACCACCAAATAAACCAACTCAACTTACGTAACCACCAAAGGAACCTAAGGGTGCCTCTGAATGAAGATACAAGATGAAAGTGATAGAATGGACACTCAGTCTAGATCGATGTTAATCATTAGCAAGTGCTCTATTGATTTTACCTTCTTAAAATTAAGACAAACTCGAAGGAACCTTGAATTTAAAGAAATCTTAAAAACTCAAAGTCTAGCAGTTTATTTTCTTATTTAAATTACTTTAACACAACTAAACGAATGATTGAATTAGTGATTTGATAATTGGCGATTGAATGAATGATTTATTGATTTATTGATCGATCAATCGATCGATCGATTGGCTGGTTGGTTGATCGATTGATTGATTGATTGATTGATCGATTGATCGATTGATTGATTGATTGATTGATTGATTGATTGATTGATTGATTGATTGATTGATTGATTGATTGATTGATTGATTGATTGATTGATTGATTGATTGATTGATTGATTGATTGATTGATTGATTGATTGATTTAAACATATATATATGCAACTTTAACTATGTTTGAAAAAAATTTTTTGACATCATTGCCATTATTTAATTAGAAAGGCATTCGAGCGTTGAAATAGCAATTAGTGAGCGCCGAAATCCATTTTGAATCATGACAAAAATCTCCTATTATCGCCCAAATAAATTATCAAAAAAATCCTAAAATCATTATTAAAATAAAAATTAAAAAATCAGTGAATGAATATTAACCTATAATAATAATAATAATAACGATGATGGATTTCAATGAATCGATTTTAACAATTTCAAGATGATATAGTGATATTGTAGTTTTAATAGCATCAACGCATGTTTGCACGTGTGTGTGTGTACGTGTGTGTATGTGTGTTTGTATATGTGTGTGTACGTGGTGTGTGTGTGGTACGTGGTGTGTGTGTTTGTGTGTGTGTGTGTGTGTGTGTGTGCCAGACAGACAGACTCATGGTAAAAAAACCAAATAAATAAATGTTATAAGCCATTGAAATGGTTATTGTTTTTTTTATTCTGTTCACGAACTATTTATTTATACAAAAAATAATTCTAAAATTGATAAAAATTGCAATAAATAATAATAATAATAATAATAACGATTATAATAAATAAATAAATAAATAAGTTTATTTAGATTATGTAAGAATCAGTTGAAATATTTTTGTTTGTTCATATATATGTTCAATATTTACACTTAAAAAATCAGTGATGTGACTTGCTTTTGTCGTAAATCTTATTATTATTGTTGTTTTTGTTGTTTTGAATTAAAAGATGAGAATTTGTATAAAATAAAATGTTGAATAACTGTATGTGTGTGTTTTTGTATTTGTGTGTGTGAGAGAGAGTGAGTTTTTTAAGTGTGTGATTGAGTGTGTTATTGTATGTGTGTGTGTGTTTTTGTATGTATGTGTGCGTGTGAACTATTAACTTGAAATAGCACAAACATTTGTCATAATTTTTTTTCATTGAATGCCTGAAATAATCCGCTGCTACATTCACGACCCGTCTGTTATGAAGGCGACAAAAATTGTACAATAACAACTTCATAACACACCCAGACACAGACACTCAAACACACACACAAACAAACACATACACACAAACACACACACACGCTTGTTCGTAATGACGTGGCTTACTGGCTTAACTAAGAATCTCTTGGCATTCCCCTATGAATCCGACTTCAATTCCACTAAACAGTATCAATGAAAACTCAACAATTAAATTATTAGATAATATTTTTTCTGCTATTGTTACTGGCATCGAATTTAAAAACCATAGAATCGCCTATATCTATGTTGAAATTTCTTTAAAAATCTCGTTAAATCAACAGCAGTAGTATTAGCTGTAGTAACATCATCAGCAGCAAAAGCAGTTTCTGTAGCAACCTCTGCCGCATTAGCTGTAATTTTTTATGAGTTCTCGATGTTCAGTCATTTTTTATAGCCCCAAACGTCACAAAACTTTATTTGTTGCAGACTGTTTACAACAAAATCAGTAAGAGGACGTGGCTAATGTAAAGTTTTAATTACGCTGTAATAATGTTATACAAAACGGGTGTCGAATTTTTTGGTTTTGTGTGTATGTAATCATCATGATAATGAATTAAAATATTATTTATTTGTTTGTTTTTTGTTGATTCATTCATTAACTCGTTCATTTATTCATTCATTGATGATGATGACGACCGCAACTATGATTGACCGATAATTATTTAAGAAAGAATGACAATTATAATGATTATAATGTTATATATATATACAGAGAGAGAGAGAGAGAGAGAGAGAGAGAGAGAGAGAGAGAGAGAGAGAGAGAAAGAGAGAGAGAGAGAGAAAGAGAAAGAATGAGAGGGAGGGAGAGAGAGAGAGGAAAAATTCTTTTCATCTATCTTTTCTTCAGTCAGTGTCTTTCAATGCTTTTTAAATATTGTTTAATCTGCCAAAAATCAATGAATGGTTACATTAAATAATAACATTAACAACAATAATAATAACAACAGTAATTTTAATAATAACGATAACAATAAGAACAATTTCAATATTAACAATAATGAAAATAACAAAAGTTATAATCAGTCTTACCATTGCTAACCTCTGATAGTTCTCATAAACCATTCTTTCTAAAAAATTGTAGTTTTTGTCATTGTTAATGTCATTATTCTTCTTCTTATTGTTATTATTGTTATTATTATTAGTGATGTGCTGGCCAACGTCGTAGAGTAACTCTTGGACGTTCAGAATTCTTATTGCGATAGCAATGTAAGAGGCAGATAGGATCACTATCCTGTATTATTATTATTATTATTACGACTGCTGTTGCAGCTACAACTCCAGCCACTACTACAGCTGCTACTACCACAGCTGCTACTACTACAGCTGCTACTATTACTGCTACTAATATTAATACGTAATGAATATAAAATTAGCAGCTTTACTTACATTATGAATGAAAAAGCGAAGTAACTCTTCGTACTAATTGTTCTGAAATTAACAATAAAATGTTAAAATAAATTAATTGGAATAAATTAACCAATTAATAATTAGTTCAGTCCGTAGAACCGGACATAGAAAATTCTTTATGCGCTGCGACCAGCTTCGAATGCTATCTGATCCAAACTCAAAAGACTGTCATTCATACGCCATACAATTAATGAACTATTCTAGCGATAATAACATCAAAATTATTTTTGTTACAAATAATATTAACAATAATAAATAATAAATAAATAATAATAAATAATCCCATTAAATAAATTGATAGACTGACTTACTTCAACTGATGTGAAACCATCATTCATAAAATTCTAATAGATTCCTTCCATCCATCTGTAATATTTCATAATGGGGTGAAAACGATTCATCAATTGAGCGCTTCAAAAATGAATAAAATGCCAAATAATAATAATGATGATAATAATAACAAATAATAATAATAACAAGTATAATAATAATGATTTATCGGGCTAACACTTAAAAACTCTAACAGCCTAAGACAAATCACTGTTTAAAAATGTTACACACACACACATAAATATATATATATATACATACACACACACACATATATATATATATACCTACATACACATATAGGAAGAGAGAGAGAGAGAGACTTGTTTGCAGTTTACAAACAACTCTTTACGTATCTATTAGTGTTGCTAGGCGACAGTCAAACAAATTATTATTTTTATTATTACAGCTATCGTTGCAGTTGTTATTAGCATTATCATTCATTGAGTTTTTCATCTTATAAGCTTCAATTGATGCTGTTGTTATTGGTATAATTGTTATTGCTAACTGGACTAAGCTAAAGTTCATATGATACAAACATTTGTTGTGACAGATAGAATGAATGAATGTACGTGTGTGTGTGTGCGTGCGTGAGGGAACGAATGAATGTATGTGTAAAATGTATATATATATTTTTACAATATTCTATAAATTCTACCGAATGTTTGGAATTAATACGTTATATAATAGCAAACATTCGGTAGAATTTATAGAATATTGTAAAAATTATGGTCTATTACCAACATATATATATATTTATATAAATGGACAATACGTGCATACAGACACTAAGTACTTTGGTAACTATTAACACAGTATACCTATGTTACTCAATGGTTATTTATTCATTTACCTAACTGAGTTTGTGTGTGTGTGTGTGAGCAAAATAAAAAAATGACCTTTTGACCATTTTCTGGCCTTAAAAAAGCAAAAATTATAAACCAACATCTCTAGAATAAACAATTTATGAAAAAAATTTATTTCTAAAATTAAAAAAGCTTAAAATCTTTTATCATGAAAAGCAAAAAACAAAACGAAAAATTTACACACACACACACACACACACACACACACACACACACACACACACACAAACACACACACACACACACAGACACTAACACTCACAAAATAATCACGTACATACAAAACGAGATACAAGATCCTTTAAAAAACAACTGAATTTAACCTAATCGCAATGTAATAACACATATACATCAACAACAACATCAATAAACAATAACATGAATAATAATAAAATAAATATCAATTTATCTACTAAATATAAATATACGGCATAAATAGCATATACAAATGTTCTCAATAGCAATGCTTGCCAGTAACAAATTTCTTTTTATGTTCTTACAATGGAAATCATTTCGTTCGTATCATTTGTTAGCTCAATGTATATAAACTAACAACCAACTGCTCCACTAATTAACATAAAATATGTTAATCTGTAGTACTAATTAGTAATTAGACCAATTAGTTGCTAATTAGTAACTATACCAACTCCAAAATAAGAAAAGTTACTCTACTAGTTGACAAAAAAATCTGTAAACTGGTAATTAATTATATTAACTAATTAACAATAAACTATCAAATTACTAATTAGCATAAAATATGTTAATTAGTATCCCATATTTTTAATTTATTCAGTTTGCCATTCTTTGAAGAAGTCATTTCCTTTGTCGTCGACCACGATGAAAGCTGGGAAATCTTCCACTTCAACACGCCATATGGCTTCCATGCCTTTGAAATTGTGCACAATATTGATAAATATTCATGAATGAATTATTAAATTTATGAATATTTATAAATGATAATGAGATGAGGCACCAAAAATAATCAGTCCAAACAATGTCGCCCCTTACTAAACGATAATAATAGTATGCAGGAACATCAAAAGCTTTCACTAATTACCTAATTCTGGATACTCGAGAACGTCCACTTTCTTGATGCAGTTCTGAGCCAAGATGGCGGCTGGACCCCCAATACTACCGAGGTAGAAACCTCCGTGTCTCTTACAAGCCTCTGTAACCTAATTGGAAAGAGATTTGATATATGATAGCTAGAGGTAAATTGACTGAATGGTTGCAGTTGGTTGGTTTCATCTAGCAGCCACTGGAATCAAATGCAAAGAGTTTATTCACACAGACAACCCCACAAGAACAACAACAAAATCACAAGCCAGCCAGCCAGCCAGTCAGCCAGTCTGCCTGCCGGCCAGCAAACGATGACGACAACGACAAACTTGCTTGCTTCTATTTCCTTTAGCCAGCATGACCATACTTCCGCCATTGGCCTGGAACAGGTCAACATAGGAATCCATACGCCCCGCTGTGGTCGGCCCAAATGACCCACTGGCATAGCCCTGAAGGAGATGGAGGGAAGATGAGGATGAAGAAGATGAAAATGAAAATTACGACTAAAGAAAACGTTAAAACTGAACAAACAATATAATGATACATGTAAGTGTGACTACAAGCTGTAAAAGATACCTCAAAATTACTTATTTTTATTAGTAGGACGGTCGAAGTTTCAAAAAAATAGACACTCACGCATACAATAACCCATACTGACAACCAGGTTCAAAGCGAGCATCGCATACATGCATGCATGCAGATCTACACAGGCAGACTAACATCAGGAGTTTTGGCGGGCCCAGCGTAATAGACAGGATGGTTCTTAATATAGTCTGGCAGACCCTGGCCACTGTCCAAACGTTCCTTCAATTTAGCATGGGCTATGTCCCGACCAACGACTAAGGTGCCTGTCAAACTCAGGCGAGTTCTTACGGGGTGCTTTTTTAACTCCGAGAGAACGTCTTTCATTGGACGGTTCAGGTTGACCTGAGATAATGATGTGATGATGATTGCAGTGGTGAAGTAAATTTTTATTAATTTTTATAAATAACAACAACAACATCAACAACAACAACAACATCAACAACAACAACATCAACAACAACAACACCAAGAACAACAACAACAAACCTTAACAACGTCACCACCAAGCTGATCCGATGTAACATCAGGCAGAAACTTGGCAGGATTCGTCTCCAACTGCTCCAAGAAGACACCGTCCTTGTTTATCTTGCCATACAACTTGAAATTTTATACAAAATAATTTTATATTATCAAATAAACAACAATAATGATAAGAAGAAGAAAAATAAACCAAACAAACCAGCCAGTTAGTCAGCCAACCAACCAACCTGCCTATCAGCTGAGCAAGACACACCCAGACCAACAGGACATGAGGCGCCATGCCTAGGCAGCCTAACAACTCTGACGTCATGGCAGAAATATTTCCCGCCAAATTGTGCCCCAATTCCTAACTTCCGGGTCAACTCGAGGATTTTTGCCTCCATCTCTAGATCTCTGAACCCTCTGCCATGTTCATTGCCTTTGTGTTTTTTTCAGTATGTGTTTATGAATAAGTGTAGTGCAGAATAATTTGATCAGTCATCCCTTCTCTATACGGATATATGCATACATACATACATAAATACATACATACATACGTACGTACGTACATACACATACATACAAACATACATACAGTCATACATACATGCATACAACTACAGTCACCCATCCATCCATCCATCATTCCACTAATTAACTGACCGGTAGTAGGAAGGTTATCCAGGTAGTGAGTTGATGCTAACTTAACCGTCTTGAGGTTGAACTCTGCAGAGGTGCCTCCAACAACGAGGGCCAGATGATATGGAGGGCAAGCGGCAGTCCCCAAGGTCTGCCGAAAATTAGAGACGTAAAAAGCGTCAGTATAAAATGATGTACCGTTAATGGTAGAAGTAAAAAAGTGAAAATAAAAAACAGACAACTTATAGCATGACAATACAAAAACATGCCTTGATCTTATCGTTGACAAAAGCCAACAATTTTTCAGGTGTCAGGAGAGCCTTAGTCTGCTGGTAGAGGTAGGATTTGTTAGCAGAACCGCCACCCTTCGCTATGAACAGAAAGTTGTATTCATTGCCAGGAACAGAGTATATCTCAATTTGAGATGGTAAGTTTGTGCCTGTGTTTTTCTCTAGGAACATATCTATAGGCGCTACCTAGTATTAAAAGAGGGAATGTGAGTTTTGTTAAGTTTTAAGGTTAAGTTTTGTTGTATCTGTTGTTTGTGTAAATGTATGTGTGTGTGTATGTGTGTGTGATTGTCTCCTGTCAAATGTGTGCGTGCGTGCGTGTGTTATTTCATGTAAAATTTTTAAATTTAATAAAATGATAATAACAACAGTCAGTGAAATCCTTTTTAAAAAATGTAGAAATACCAAAAAAAACAACAACAGATGAATGAATGAATGAATACCAGGCACCTGAGAATACCTAAGATTGTGTTTGGTATAAGTGTTGTAAACTCCTCTTGAGAGTGCCTCTTCATCTCTACCATCCACCCACACATATTGGCCCTTTTTGCCTGGATATAAATTGAAAAAATTCTTACCTAGGAAGTCAAGAGAAATTTTATTTAATATCTAAAATTAAGTCAAGAGAAAATTTATTTAACATCTAAAATTAAAATAATGCTGTGAATATGAAATATTAATGTATAAAACCATCCCCCACTGACTAAGCCATCATCAATATAACTAACTGACCCATGCAAATGGCAGTCCCAGTATCTTGACAGCCAGGCAGCACCATTCCAGAAGCGATGTTTGCATTTTTCAGCAACTCAAGGGCCACAAACTTATCATTGCTAGAAGCTTCTGGGTCATTGAAGATTTTCGATAGAGACTGTTTTTTGGCAATAATTACGTTATAATATATTTTATAATTATTTTAATTATATTATAACCAAATGATAATTGAAATACAATACAACATAATATAAATACCACACAATACAACACCATATGGTACAAACCTCCAGATGAGAAGATCGTAAAAGGTGGGCCACGTCGAAGAATGCATTTTGGGCTAGGAGGGTTAGGGCTTCGGGTTTTACCTGAAGAATTTGCTTGCCTTGTACATCGATAGTCGAAACAAAGTCACCTATAAATAGTAAGTCATATTTTTCATTCAATGTGTTACAGTTTATAATGTAAAATGTAAATAAACTCAATTAATTAAATAAACATACAATATTTTTAAAAAATAACAAACAAACAAAATTAGCTTTTCAAATATAAATTAGCTTTCCCAAGATGAAATAGAGCAAAGATATACCAGTCAACTTCTTCCACTCAACATTTGGCTTCTTCTCCTGTTGCAAAATGTCCTGGAAGACAAATGGCTTGACAGGGGCTGCAGCCATTCCTCTACTGGTCTGCCTAATCAGGTTCGATCTACTGAATGATTTCAGTAGACCCAGGCTTCCTTTTTTCATCATTTTCTTTAGGAAAAATAGTTTCAAAAGATAGATTTTAATTAAATTTTAGGTATTCCTACTATTTATATATAAATATATATATCACTGAACAATTTCTTTTCAGTGTAAGTTTTTAAAATTTTCTCCAAGCTAAATTCTAATAAAATAACAATGTCAAACAACTGAAATTACTGAAAAATTATAAAATAAATGATTTCAAAATGTAAGTAAATGTAAAAAAAATGTCTTTACTGTTTATTCTTATCTTAATAACATCAAATTCTTTATTGAGTTGGAACATGTGACAGCTTAAAACGGCGTGTTGTCCAACTACAACAAGACTTATGTTTAATTTTAAAAATTGGGAAGATTTCTTTTTCTATAGCTGATCCAGATGTCAATTTTCCCCTAAAATCTATTTTGATCTTGATCCGTTTTTCAGGGTTAAATAAATTTAAGGACAAAATATATTTTGTGGACATTTTTTTAATTGTTAAAAAAACAAATATAGTGTAAAAAAATAAATAAAATAATTAAAAATAAACCTTTTTGATTGAAATTGACAGAAAAAGAAAATAAATTAAATTTAAAATCCCGAAATCGCAACGACTTTAGCTCGAATGTTTAAATACAGACAGATGAGTCGAGCAATTTGGTCCGGCTGTTTGGCTTTCTTTACATAAGTTTGCTTACTAGAATTGAGCTATAGTCGCAATTTATTTGGCTTATTCAGTTGATCTCGTTTTTGGTCAAGTTTTTATTAAAGTATTTTTCAATAAAAAAACATTTTCATAGGTACCATTTATTGGAAAGCTTCCTCGCCGCGTCATGACATGCCCACATGATAATACACCAAAATACACAGATCGGACTTGTTAAGACATCAAGTTAAACTCCTCAAAGTTTCTACTTCACTTAAGTTTAGCTTAAAAACTATCTTGTTAAAAAAGTTTAAAAGTTTCCTTAAATGGTTCCGTCCTTATTACGCCAGATTTCAGCTGTCAGTCGTCAAAAGTAATGCTCCTTTGGAGATCTTGTCATTAGAGAGTTAATTTTTCCATTGTTTGCATTAAAAGTTGTAACTTGCCTGCAGAGAAGATCCTTTGCTTTTTTCAATTTTCATTTGATATTTCGATTTCATTCACTAATTTCAAATTTGACTAATTTCTATTTTGCAAATTCAATAAGAAAGGGACTGACTAACACTCTACAATTTTTTTCAAACAGATATTCTTGGCAGTCTTTTTCTGTCTACAGATTTTTCTACAAAAATTTGAAAACTGGCAGGACTTCATTTAATAATGAAAATAATAATACCTCTGATTCCAAAGTCATCAAAGTTACATATCCAATGGTAAGTAAGTACATGTTTCATAATAATTAATTAATATGATCATAATATTTATAATAATTATTATTTTAATTATACCTTAAATATAAAAATAAGGCTTTTTTTAATGTGCCAGTGTTGTTTTTTAAGATATACAATTTATTCCAGAATGAATTTTTTTCAAAAATAATTATTCATTTAGTAAATTTAACAAAAATATTACATGCAAACCAAAGAGTGAGAACAACAAATATCGAGCTACAGTCACAGATGTCTATCAGTTATCAAAAACAGTAAAAGGCTTAAAGTTGAAGGTCCATGATAAGTCATTTAGTTTCCAGCCTGGACAGTGGTTGTTAATTTATTCTGTCATAATTTTTTTCATAAATCTAATCTTTCTATTCTAATCTTTCTTCAAAAACCCAAGCTCTTCCCCAAAAAAAGATTAAACATAAGATTATCTATAATAATTAAATGAATAAATATATATTTATATGTTTTTTTAAATTAGTAGATTGAGCAATCAATCTACTTAATATAGGTCCATGATTTTACTCAAATCAATGACTTTATTAAATGCAGTTTATTCATTATATTTTTGGCAAATATGAATTATATATGAATAATTAAAAATTAAAGATTTATGAACTTAATTTTGACATAATTTTATTCTAGGGTGGATTTCTTCATTTCTGGATTGGATAAAATAGCGGGCTACTCCATATGCACCTCTCCAGAATATTTCATTGAAACTAATCTAATTGAGCTTGCTGTCAAGTATTCTATCTATCCCCCAACTTTGTGGGTCCATGAGGAAGTTTGTTTTGTCTTTATTTTATTTATTTGTCTTTGTTTTTCTTTGCTGAATTTTTTTTTTCCCTAATTAGTGTAAAATAGGCAGCCAGGTGGACATTGCGGTTGGAGGACAGTTTTTCTTCAACAGTTCTGTCTACTTAAGAAGTCTAACTTCCTCCCCAGAAAAAGATCACAAAAATAGAAAAGGTAATCTTCTTTTGATAGCCGGGGGCGTAGGAATCAATCCCATAATTTCAATCCTCAGGCATGTTGTTAGGAATTCAAGTGTACTTGAAAATAAAATGAATGTTTTGCTGCTGTATTGTGCCTCCGATGAAGATGAATTAATATTTAAGGTCCGATCTTTGATGTACTAGTTTCTGTTTTATTATCTTTTATTTATCTATTTAATAAAATAAAACGAATGAATGAACGAATGAATGAATGAATATGCAACCGAATGAATGATTTAGTAACAAGGGCGTTTGTTATACACAATTGCACTTGCTAAATAAATCACATTAAATAAATAATTAAAAAATGAATTATCCATTATTATTATTACTATTAAATAATTAAAATAATTTGTTATTGTTACTATTATTTTTATTATTGTTTTATTCTAAAATTAGGACGAAATATGTGACCTAGTTTCTAGAAACAGTTTGACAAGTTGCGAGTTTATAGTAACAACGCTGGAGCCTATGGTAGAACGCTCAGCTTGCATGTCACCTGGAATATCTTACACAAGTTTGCAGAGCCAATTGTCGTAAATATTATCGCTGTTGTGGTAATTAATGCTATCATCCATGTTACCATTGATAGCTAACTGAATTGTTGATCAATTCATCGAGTAAATCATTATACACAAATGTCTGTCAATATTTATTAAATAAAATTATGTAATAATAAGCTAAAGATTATAGTTTATTAGTAAATTTAAAATAGTTCAATAGCAAATTAATAATAATTACAGCATGATTCATGATCTAATAACTAAATTTTTCAAACTTAACACCCAACCAAAAAATTCAGAGAGCCAACGCCTAAACGAGGATTCTTTAAAAATGAGGATAGAACGCCGTTTTAATAGGGATGCGCTGGATGATCTAACCTGTTATTTATGCGGACCCAACGAGATGATTGACAGCCTGAGTGGGGCCTTGTATAAGTTAGGCTTGCCACAAGATAGAGTCTTGTACGAGAAATGGTGGTAGTTTTTAACATCAGTGATGTCATTATTATTATTTGTTTTACTTGTTATTATTTTAATAGTAGTAATATTAATGGTAGTAGTAGTAGTAGTAGTAGTAGCAGCAGTTCTGGTAGTAGTAGCAGCAGTTCTAGTAGTAGTAACAATAACAGCAAAATAAAGTTTGCCAGTTTTAATTCTAACTACAAAGTAAAGCACTAAATAAGTAGCAGTGCTAGTATAGTTGAATATATTATTAAAATACGTATCAATGATAATTACTACTGAACAGCAGTATTTGTTGTTGAATGAGTCGTTCTATACGTATTTAACATCATACCACAAATTAGTAATAGCGTTTTTAGCAGCAGCAGCAGTAGCAGTAGTAGTAGTATTAAGTATTCTAGGATGAGTATTACGCTAGTAACCATTAAGAAAGGTATAGTAACTGAATCGTTAATAACTGCACTAGAATTACAGTAGTGGTAATATCAGTTAGTAACCATTAAGAAAGGTATAGTATTTTACACGGGTGAGGTATTAGGAATATTGAGAAAGGAGCGTTCGTTTAATTATTCTTTGTGTATGTAATAATTTATTATTAAATACGTATGGAATTATTTATTATTCTTTATTATTCCTTTGACGTTTTCAAGAGCCATTTCTGGTTGAGATCATTTTTCATTGAATTGAAGTTTACTTCCATTTGTACGTTTTATATTCTTTTTTTTTGGTTGCCAATAATCATGTTGAGAACTTTCCAATTAAAAGATTCGCTTACATACATTACATATTATATAATTATATATATATATTGGGTTAAGACTGTTAGAATATATATATACATATAAATGAACTATTTGAAACAGTTGCAGGTTAGAAGATAATAACATTTATATATATAGCCGTATAAGACCATGGATATAGATATATATATAATATATATATAATATATCCATGTATAAGACAGTTTTTTCCTTATGAAAGTTTATAGCCATCTGTTTATTAAATCTTAAACAATTGAATAAGATTACTGAAAATAATATCGGTGAATGGTGATTACGGCTGACTAAGAATGACGAGGATGATAAAAATAATGATAGTCTAAGGATAGATAAATCAGCGAGATAAAAAGATATAATACTATGGATGATGGCTATAAGAGATAGGGTATATTTCTTCATTCTTTCTCGTGCCTTATCCTTTCAGGACATTGGCATATAGGATATATTAATGAATTTAAAAAGTTCACTCACGTGTCAATTACTTAATTACTCGAATAATTACTCAATTACCTATCGATTGCTAAACTGACTAAGCGTTCCTAAATTTCGGCATTTTGAAAATTTTACTCTCCGGAGCTATCACGTGATTTCCTCTGGCGTAATAAAATTTAAATTTATTAGGCAGTATCTGTAGTGTTAGTGGTGTCATCAGTTCAAACTGTTCGCTGTCTATTATGAACTTTCTGTCTGCTATCTGGAGTGGGGTGTGTTAGGAAGGTGAAAATTATGATTTTTGGTAATAATTATTTATAATATATATATAAATTATGTTATTATTTTATAATATAATGGTCTTTAATCATTATTATGCCTGATCAATAAACTGAATCAGCTATAATATTCTAGTACGTTGTTGGTTATATTATTGTCTTTAGTCATTGTAGAAATAATTGATCATCTTATTAGAAGCTTTAATCATTATAATTGTCACACCTAATTAGTAAATCGATTGATTAATTAATTATCACACCTAATTAGTTAATCGATTGATTAATTAATTATCTAATTAATCACATTTTGGCATTATTTAACAGATTTAATCAGCTAAATAAATGCCTTTTTTAGCAGCAGTAAAAAGTCCTACTACTAACATCATTCGGTAAGTTCATGGTTAAGCTTGCTACATTAAGATGTATGTCTTTATCATCATCTGTATCGTTTCCATCTTTTTTGAGATATATATCATTCCTGTTACCGTCGTCGTTGTTGCTGATCGTCGCAGTATCATTTGTATCCTCTGGATTTTTAGATATCCTTTTCCATCTGTTGGGGAATAATGATGATGATGTTGAGTGATATTATTGATATTACACTTAAAATAATTATATTAATAATATTAATTATTATTACAATTACATAGGTTATAATTAACTATATATATATATATAATTAACTTATAATTAACAAATTTTTGTTACCCTTTTTTGATGAAATCGCTTTTTGTAATGTCATTGGATGTCAGTTTCACGTCAAGGGAATTTGCCTAAATGAGGTATCAAATTAGTTTAATAATAACAATAATGATTATAAACAATGTTATTAATTTTAAATTTTTTAAAACTCGTAAATTTTAAACAATATCTATCTGGCTAGACCGATTGACTGATGTTCTTAAAGAACGACTTAAACTATGTATAGAGAAGATATAAGCAATAATAAAACATTAATAGCAATAGAACAACAATCACGATGACAATAATAAATTGCTCTCAGGACCGGCTTACTTTACGGTTAGCAAATGCATCTAAATGGCAGAAGTTAACGTTGGTGTCCTTAACAACGCCACATTGTTCATTGACGACGTCCGTATAATCCTTTTCTAGAACTTTCCATTGATAAATCAATCAATCAATAAATCAATCAAGCCATCAGTCATTCGACTTATTGAAAGCGTAACGGCAACAAATAACTGCTACTAACAACAGAAAATAATATCCCTGATGTAATAGTACAATAGTAAAACTATTAATGGAAACAATAGTAAGAACCTAAATGATAATAATACCCTTAAGACCATACGCACCTTTATGCTGGGGCCTAATAAATATATTCCACCACCGATATTCGATCTTTTTAGGTAGTTCTTTGCACCTGTTACAGCCCTGACACGGAACTGTGTAGTGAAAAATGATGTTTGAGAACTTAAGTTCATTTTTCCAATGTCGCACGGCCGTTATGACGTAACAGAGTCTATCTTTGAGGGGTCCAAAGTACCAATTCCTAATTTCAGGTAGAGTTTGAGAGAATTATTGTGATTAGTGAAAATGTTGGGCTAGATAATAATAATAATCTTTTACAGTAAAATTATGAAATCTAAGTGAATATAGTTAGCATTGTCATTAGCGAAATTAGTGAACAATGAGTGAATCTTAATGAAATAATAGTAATTATAATGGTAATAATTACTTTACTAAATACAAAAAACCTTTTTTTCCTGATTTCAGAATCAGAAAATAAGCCAAGAGACACATTAGAGACTGCATAGACTGATTTGTCATCCCCGCCCTTTCGTAATTATCATTTAAAACATTATAGTTATAATTATTTTTATAATTACCATTATAGTTGCGATAATTATAGTTATTAATACGATAATTATTGAATTCGACCTTGACATTGAGGGCGTCAACATGCTTGAGGCCACCGCTGACACTGGACAGGGTCATCTCCGCTATGAACCTTCAATTCGAGATAAGGTGAATAATAATAAAATATTAATTAATAAATAATAATAATATAATTTTTAATAAATAAAAAAAATAAACAAACGGCTTACTGAACAGTATTATGCACTGATGGCAGATATAATGTCCTCGCCAGAGTGTTAGTCTGACCAAGTGGTACAATGCATATAGGAATGCTTGAGAATGTGGGCTAGGGTAAGTTAATTTATTCAATCAATCAATCAATCAATCAACTAACGATTCAATTAATCAGTCAACAATTCAATCAATTAATCTTTTAATAAACTATCTGTCCAATTATCAATCTAACTAGCCTACAAATAATTAATTAATTAAATAACTAAACAATCGTTCAGTCGATCATTTATTCATTCAACTACTCGATCAATCAATTAGTAAATCAATCATATAACCACTCAAACCACCAATCAATCATACAATTATAGAAGCAACTAATAACCAATCCTAAACTAGCTCAACCAACTGACCAATCACACAGTCGACCACCAAATCAACAGCCAATCAGCAAACACCACCTCATCAGCCCTTTTCATAATCCCGGTAACAACTTCTGACAGGGTTCCATCGCCCCCGGCCACAATAATGGCGTCTGCTTTCTCGACGGTCTCCATCATTATTCTCTTCGCCTGGCCTTCCGACTGAGTCTTGATGGTAACAAAATAATCAGAATTATAACATTAAAAATATTATCAGTAGACCATGCAATCGACATGCAGACCATACAAATACAATAAAAATAGATGGATAAACGAAAGAATGAATGAATGATAAAGTAAATGAATGAATAAATAAATGAATGAAAAATAAATGAATGAATAATGGAAGAAAAAGCAATCAGATGTCATGCTGACTTACAACGTGTAAGGCCACTTCCATGCCAGCAAGATTTAATATAGGAGCCACATTTCTTTCATACAAGGCTCTGCCTTTTCTTGAAGGGAGAAAATTATTATAGAATATACAAAATTATTCATATATTATAATAATTTATCATAATTTATTCATAATTATTGAGAATTTATTCAGAATTACCCTTTGTTGGCAGCTGGATTTAGAATGACCACAACCCTTTTTGGCCTGTTTGTACTCTTCAACATCAAGTCTCCATATTTCTGAATAATTTAGTAAGTGAATGAGTGAATGAATACATGAAAAAATAAATAAGTGAATGAAAAAACAGATGGATGAATGAATGAATAGAATATATGATTGGACTGAGTGGATAAAATATGATAAATAAAAAATACTTTTGCTTCTGTGCAGTACATCTTCATTAGATTCCAATCCCTGGTTGAATTAATTTTAATAATAGTAAAAAATTAATTATTTAATTTGTCTTATTCTTATCTAATCTATTTATTTTTTATTACTGCTAACTTTTTAAATTTGGTAAATTTTATAATTTTTAACTTTATTATTCATTAAGCAAAATTGAAGAAGATGAATTAATTATTTTTATAATAATTAAATTTATTTTGAAATTTAAATAAACACCTTTAGGCTCTATAAGTCAATTAGTAGTCTCTCCTAACTAATGATTAGATTCTAAATCTAATATAATAATTCACCAAATAAGTCAAAATTAGATTCACACCTAAATCCCCCAGTCTTAAACAAAATTATTAAATTAATATAAAAATAGGTAAAAAAAAGTAACAGAAACTATAAGCATAACTGAATTCAACCTCCATCTTTGATCAGCGTATTTCAGGCCCCAGGCGCCGATCGCCGTAGCGAATAAAGACTTTTTCCAGTTATTTCTTACAGTTCTGATAATGTTCATTTTATTTTTTTAATTTTTTTATTCAATTAATTAATTATTCAAACGATTTTTGTGAAAATTAATTTAATTTTTTTGGAATCATGAGACTTTTTTACTGTTTGAGCGATATATGATAACCGAAACAAAAAAATTAAAAGTGAATTGTAGTTTTAAAGTTAGTTTTTCTTTGGTGTACCAACTTTTTTAATACTAACTTAACGAACCATTAGAAATGCATGTACAATAGAAACTGTACAGTGAATTGCTTGCCGTTCAATCAATCAATCAATCAAAAAACCTCTTCAAATAATTAAATGCTCTATTTCCGGGTGTTTAAGCCACGTTAGTATAAATTTTAAATTTAATTAACATGTTAAACAATTATGAATTTGTTAATTTATTAACTCAATTTTAATTTTTTTATTTATTAATAATACTTAGTTAGAAGACTTAAAAATTAAAAAGTAAAATTAAAAAGGAGTGCTAAGTTAAGACTTAATTTAATAAACTAGGAGAAAGAAGTAGTAAGTAAGACGATCATATAATTTCAGATTTTCCTAGTTATTTCCTGACTGGTTATTGATCAGTCTGAAGCTCAGATGTTAGAAATTACTTTTTTTTTAATTAAGAAAATGTACTCTCAATCAAAGAGATGACACCTGGGGTTTCATTTCACTTTATTTTTCTCAAATAAGTGATGCTACTTAAATCTCAGTACAAAGTACATATGTTGTACTGTACCAGATACAAAATTGGATGTGATATTAAAATAAAGTTTAATTAATATTAAATATAATATAGATAGAATCACCTTGATTGAATGAACTTTAGAATAATTAGCAGTTAGTTAATTTAATATACAACTTGAATGGTTCATTAATAGCTTGATTGTTCATAATTAAATTATTAATAATTCATTCATGTATGTTTGTATGTATGTATGTATGGATACATGCATGTATGTATGTATGCATATATGTATGTATGTATCTAAGGATGTATGTATGTATGCATGTAGGTATGTATGTATGATAACACCTGGGTTTTTACATCACAGAATGATGTTTCCACTATATCTGGGTAAAAGTAATTAGTAATTACCTATGTCTGGTTTCTTCTACAGTCTTTTAATGTTTTTGAGAGAAAGAGAGAGAGAGATTGAGAAAGGGACAGAAAGAGAGAGAGAGAGAGGAGATATATATATATATATATATATATATATATATATATATATATATATATAGGAGATATATATATATAAATATATAGATGAAAGAAAGAGAGAGAGAGAGAAAGTGACAGAGAGAGAGAGTGAGAGAGAGAGAGAGAGGATATATAAATACATAGATAATAGATGTTCAAAAAATTGTATGAGCTTGAGTTTAGCTTCCTCTTTTTTGCCACTATTTCTATAAGGTCTTAATTAAATATTTCTCTTTCAATTATAACCACACTTGAATAAATTTAATATTCATATTATTATATATTATAGTTATAATATTATAATATTATAGTTAGTAATAATAATAAATTATTGTAATAATATTTATTTTTATTTATCTTTTTGCAGTTGTTAGAATTCCAATACAAAAATTCATCAACTATTCCACGAAGATTGTTGCATCATTGGCAGGTAGCTAGCTGAAGTACATTATCTAATTAACGATTAATTAACTAATTAACTATGGAACTTAATCAAATAATTATTTAATGAAATTATTTTTTTGGTAGAGGCCATGACGAGCACGAAGACGAGGCCCGTTGTGTTTTGTGGGCCATCGGGTGCTGGAAAGAGTACCCTACTTAAGAAACTAATGAATGAATACCCCAACTGTTTTGCTTTCAGCGTTTCACGTAAGATAACTAGCTGTCGGTTTTTATATCTCCCTCTCTCTCTCTCTTTCTCTCTCTCTCTCATTCTTTTTTTCTTCATAATTATTAGTATATTTATATATATTTTTTTATTTAAATATCAATTATTTAAAAGATACCACAAGGCACCCGAGGCCTGGTGAGGTCCATGGGAAAGGTTTGATGATGATGATGATGATGATGATGATGTTTATATACCTCATGATGATGATCTTCATGATGATTATAATGTTTATATACCTCTTGATGATGATCTTCATGATGATGATAATGATGGTGATGATGACGACGAAGATTGTTGCATAACTGGTTATATATTTTCACGCATCAATTAAATCATCATTATTATGCCATCGTCGTCGTCGTCATCATCTTCATCGTCATCATCATCAGATTATTACTTTGTGTCTGTGGACGAGATGAAGAAAGGCATAGATGAGAAACTTTTCATTGAATATGCACAAACCTACGGAAATTATTATGGGACGAGGTACGTTCTCTCTCTCTCTCTCTCTCTCTCTCTCTCTCTCTCTCTCTCTCTCTCTCCCTCCCTCTTTTTTATTTCATTCTTCTCTTTCTCTCTCCTCTTTTTTTCTATTTTTTTCTATCTTCTGTCTCAATCCATATTATTATCACTCCATTCTTTTTTTTTCATTCCGTTTTTCACTCAATCATACTCTATCAATCACACATTTTCGTTTCATGCACTCAAACATATTTATTCTTTTATTCATTCATTCATTTATTCATTCATTCATTCATTCAATCATTCATTCATTTATTCATTCATTCATTTATTCATTCATTCATTTATTCATTCATTCATTTATTCATTCATTCATTCATTTATTCATTCATTCATTTATTTCAATTTTCTCTGTTTCATTTTTTTGTCGGCAATTCCGACAACAGCTTAAAAGCCATAGAAGACATATCATCGTCGGGAAAAATCTGCGTCCTTGACATTGACACGAAGGGCGTGGTCAGTGTTAAAAATAGCCCTCTCTGCCCTAGTTACATATTCATAAAGCCGCCTTCTTTCGAAGACCTGGTCAGCCACAGCTGCTCAAATTATAAATTATCATAAATTATGATAAATATGTCGTTAAATTGACGAATAATAATGAATCATGATGAATATTTATCAGTGGTGATGGCGATAAGTACTATAGTATTAATATTAATGTATAATAAGTAATAATAAATAACATTAACGAGCGCTTGCTTTTGATGGTTCTGAAAGTTACTAAGGAGAAAGTTTACGAAAATATCCAATATTATATAATAATAAACATAATTTGTGTTAATTTATGCAAATTTATTCATAAAAGCGAGATAGGCTGGTAACTAGAGGCACTGAGACTGAAGATTCGTTGAAGAAGAGGCTGGACTTGGCCAACGAGGAGATGAAATTCTGTTAGCTATAACTACACAAACTGCTATATTTATTTTTAATATAATAATAATAATAATATTTCCAATTAGTTTTATTTTTTATCTTTCGTTTCCTATTTCGGCGAGTGAGTGAGTGGGATATGTTTCCATCGCATGCTGAATTAATTAATTAATTATGGTTATTATGGTATTTGCAATTGTGGCTGAGCTGTTTTAATGAGAAACTTTTCTCAACTGCCAGGCGAAATTCCAGGTATGTTTGATTTGGTGGTGGTCAACGATGACATCGAGAAGGCCTATAGCTCCATTAAGATGTTCCTACAAAAAGTTCCTGCTTTCGTTTATCACAGTTCATTCATTCATTCATTCGTTAATTCATTTAGTTATTCTTTTTTTTACTTGCTCGTTCATTCATTTTCATAAATGTTTAGGACATAGAAGCAGTGCTGGAAAGCCAAAATTTTACATAAGTCCCCTTTTAGTGGCGTCGCAAATAATGATGATGATGAAGAAGAAGACGATGCTGATGATGATTGGGATGACGGTGAAGAAGAAGAAGATCATGATGATGACATATCTGTGGGAAAGATATTTTTCATTTTCGTAGAGCTTTGCCATGTTAGGCCAGTCTAATTCCACAACCAGCATATCACCATTATCATCAATGTTACATTATTAATTATTATTATAATTATTTTAGTCATTATTATTGTTATTAATTTTATTTATTCATCTATTTTTATCGCCAATATATTGCCACCAATACCAAACCACTATCATCATCATCATCATTCCTGTTATTATTATTATTATTATTATTACTACTACTAGTAGTAGTAGTAGCAGTAGTAGCAGCAACAACAGCAGCGGCAGTAGTAACAGTAGTAGTTGTAGTAGTATCATCATTATCAGCACCACCTTTAACATCATTATCATCATCAATGTTGAAATCTCTACGTAAAATAATATTCAAGTGCATTTTTTTTTGTAAAAACGTCATCCGTGTATACATTCACATGCGCACACACATACATCCGCGCGCACACACACACACACACACACGCACATAAATATGTATGTAATAAGTTAGGAGATTGCTTTATCGTTTCAACGTGTTGACAACATATTATATTTATAGGCAATTGGCATATATACATACATAGGGTTGTTTTTTTTTGTGGTTTAATAAACGAACGAACGAATGAATGATTGATTGATTGATTGATTCGATTGTTAATTAATTAATTCATTCATCGAGTAAATGAATGAATCATCGATGACGAAAGAACGATTGATTGATTGATTGATTGATTGATTGATTGATTGATTGATCGATCGATTGATTGATTGATTGATTGATTGATTGATTGATTGATTGATAGATAGATTGATTGATTGAACGAACTAATGAATGAGTGAATGAATAGCAATTATGTCTTTTTTCGTGCTGTCTTCTCTTCATTTTCTATAGTTATTTATATATTTATTTGATGTAACATTCTTACAATCAATAAAGAATTTTTTGAAATTTTTATTAAATTAAACAAAAACATAAAATAATTATAAAATTTACAATAATAAAATAATAAAAAATCAAAATGCTTAAACGAAGTGATTGAATATGACGCAATTAACGATGCATGATTTGATAATGTATAAGGATATGTCTTTGAGTCTATGTGTTTGTTTGTTTGTGTGTGTGTGTGTTTTGTTTGTATGTATGTGTCTGTGTGTTTTTTGTTTGTATGTATGTATGTGTTTGTTTGTATGTACGTGTTTGTGTGTTGGTTTGTATGTTTGTGTGTTGGTTTGTATGTATGAGTCTGTGTGTTTGTTTGAATGTATGTGTTTGTCTGTATATATGTTTCTTTGTGTTTGTCTGTATGTTTGTCTGTATATATGTTTCTATGTGTTTGTCTGTATATATGTTTCTATGTGTTTGTCTGTATATATGTTTCTATGTGTTTGTCTGTATATATGT
>NW_008705358.1:335277-343764 GCF_000326865.2 Helobdella robusta | reverse complement strand
AAAGCTTCCGTGTTCCTTATATGCTGCACTAGAAATGCATATAAAGAAACATACGCCAGCATATACACACACGTGTATATATATATATATATATATATATATATATATATATATATATTTAGCGGCAGCTAAATATATATATATATTTATAATATATATAAATATATATAATAAATATAAATATATATATATATTTCATAAATATATATATATATTTATATAATAACATAATATATATATACATATATATATATGTATATATATATATATGTATATATATATATATATATATATTTAGCGGCAGCTGAACAATTAATATAGAAACCAGGTTTATAATTTACATAGAATGAGACAAATGCTTTGATTGACATATATATATATATATATATATATATATATATATATATATATATAATCGAAAAAACGAACTACAAACATATTAACGTCAAACATACGGTAGAATTTATAGAATATTGTAAAAACTATGGTCTATTACCAACATATATATATATACACATATATATATAAAAGATGTTTTATATATATAACTTGTAATCGTTGCTAGCTTTAGTTTTAACGTAATTATAGATAGTGTTATTGTTGTTATTAATTTCAAAGTATTCGGCCTTTCAATCAACTGACAAACTAATCATTCAATCAACCAACTAGCCAATCAGCTAACCAGCCAATCAGCTAACCATCCATCCATCCATCCAACCAACCAATCAGTTAAATGAGATCAACTTTATCTTCCAAGAGCCTGACAAGAAGATCATGCATGGATATGGTGAACTGGGAGGGAGAGTTCACGATGCCCGAATTCATCACGTGCTTCTCTAAAAATTTACCGGTACTTATCCGCACTCTGTCCGGGCTAATGGGGGTCGACGATCTTCATATTGTTGGTGGGGACGAGGTTATTATTATTATTGTTATTATTATTATCATAAACTTAGTTATAACTATAACTTAGATATATTATAAACTCTGCCATATCATCGTCGTACGCTATCTATTGCGACAGAAATGTGAAACGAATCAATTTTAAAACTAATTAACTCTGGTCGTGTTCTTCTCTTCATTCGGATAATGAGCTTCTCAGATTAATACTCTATTTATTGCATTTGACATTTTATTTCATTTGATTATTGTATTTTATTTGTACTGCCATTTCCATTGATTTTATTGCTGAATGAAAGATTAATATTATTTCTCCAGATATACTGGATATACGACATACAGCGTCAGAAGAGGGTGGTGGCCTCCATGCGGGACAAGGACAAGTACTGCACCATCCCCATCGAACACCCCGCCAAATTTCACGTCTTTGTTTACGTCGGGAACGGTCTGGTTTTATTATTGTTGTTGTTGATGTTGTTGTTGTCATTGTTGTTATTATTATTCAAACAGGTTCACACATTCGCATACTCACTCACACACACACACGCACGTAAAGAGACAAGCAAACAGACACCAGACACACGCACGCACACAGAACGAAAAAGACTGACCAAAACAGCCCGGCAACTACAGCATATACTTAACCTAATCTACGAACATAGAAAGCAAAATGTTTACATAGAATGCGAGAACAACGATAAAATGCACTTTCAAGTTGGGTCAGAAAGTGGACATTTTGGCCGGTTTGGTTCTATGGAGGTACTGGATACCTATGATGAAAAATACCTGCTTGGATACCCTATCTGCTTAAGTTCGTCACCGTTGTTGTTGTTGTTGCTGCTGTTGTTGTTGTTGTTATGGTTGCTGTTGGAATATCAATAAAATGACACATTGCACTGCGGCGTACTTTTTCAAATCACGAACAACAACGTTTTTGGTTTTAAGGATTTCGCTAAAATTTTGGCAGGAAATTTTTGATAACAGTTCGATCTTGCGTGTATCTATCTGTCTGTCTGTCTGTTGTTTTTGTTGTTGATGGTGTTGACGTTTTATATCTTTGATCATCATTAGAACATCATTAATATAATGTATTATAATTCAAATTTAATTAAATTCAACTTTACTTTTAAAGACAAAATAAACGCCAGAACGTGCGGAATCCCGGTATATTTGGACATAGAGCTGACAGCGGCAGTTGGATTTGTAAATTATCCCGTCAATTGTTTCACATCCTGGTTGTCTTTGGTCAATAATATCGTTAAGACCTTTCCAAGAGCTCCCGTAACCACTTGTCAAGGTTAGGTTTGTATGGGTAAAGCACTGTATAAATGACTTGCTATCGACTGTGTGTCTTTTTGCCGCTATATAAATGAACAGTTTTTATGGGTTTTTTGTATTAGTAACGTCATTATTATTGATGTTATTACCATTGTTATTGATTATTATTAAATCAAACTAGAACAACAACAACAACAGAAATAATAATCTTTCCGAGAAACCCTGAAGATTCGGCGTACGAATACATCAATCCTCTGGACAACAGGCTGTCAGTTGACGCCGTCAAGTCCGATCTAAAAGACATCTCAAAAGGCAACACCTACGTCATCCACCCCCCTCCAAGGCTGAATCCCTCGACGGAAATTAGAATCGTGGAGTTACCTGCCATCCCTAAAAGTTTACCCCCTTTACCCAATGAAATAAACAAACGGATAAACACCTCCTTAAGTAAAAGTTTGCCCCCATTACCAGAAACTTTTAAAAATTTTGATAAAAAGGAAAAAATTGTAGATAGCCCAAAGCCGAATTCAGATGACGAGTTAGATTATGAAGATATCAGTTTAGATGTGTGTAAAACAGATGAAACGGACTTTAAAAAACCGACTCCGACACCACCTAAAATTGTCAATAGTCCAAAGCCGAATTTGGATGGTGAAGGTTATAAAGATATCGATTCAAATGTATGTAAAACAGATGGAACAAACCCTAAAAAATTGCCTCCGATACTACCTAAACCGCCAAAATCACCTCCAGTCAAACTCCTACCCGAAATTATGCCTAGGTCAAACTCAAGACCGTCTTCCACTTCATCAACGTCCCCGTCACCTAATAATCAGCAGAAAATTTCGGTTTTTAGTAAAGTTGGTGAAAATAGGGATGTACCTTGTAGGCCAGATTCAACCGATATAAGAAGTTACAGTATAGCAGATGTTGAAAATTTATTGCGAGAACTCAATATGGACAAACACATCAAGCAGTTCAATGAAAAACAAGTATGTATGTATGTATGGCGTGTCTGAGTGAATTAACTCTGGTCAGTGTATGCTAATTTATGCTAGTTTGTGTTAATTTATTCATGCATGCGTTAGTATAGACTGCATTTACTTATATTGCCAGTCATCTTACATAACCGAGTGTCTTAGTCGTATAATTTTCTTTCACTGTGCTTTGAAACATAATTATAAAGTAAGTTTTCTTATGAAAAGCAATAAGGCTGACTGATTATAAGTGTTTGTAAAAGTATCTTACATTTAGTCTTCGGTGGAAGTAGGAAGGAAAAGTTTAGAAATATTAACAACAATAATCATAAATGCAACAAATTACATAGGTTGACGGGGAGCTGCTATCCTGCTTGGACCAGGATTTGTTGGAGAAAGAATTCAACCTGTCTCGTTTCGAATCGTTAAAATTAACGAAATACTTTAACGGGTGGAGACCTAGTGATAAAAAATAATAATAATAATACAGCTACTAATAATAGGGATATTAATCTAAACAATGAAAATAATAATAATAGTGATAATAATAACAACAACAACAATAATAATAATAATGATGATAACGACAATAAAAGAGGCTTCAAAAATGTGAATCGATCGTCTAAAAGTATCGTTAATGAGCGCTGCTTTTTTGGAAAAACTCGAAATAATGACTCCAAGCTTTCTACCTAGTGCTTAAATTTTACCACAATTTTTACAAATTTTTATTAACTGAACATGAAATCTGTAGAAACGAACAAGTTATTATTATTTTAAAACTTTTACTAAAGAACGCGTTGTGGCTTAACATTTCGGCAGCTGAGCTCGGCTTACAATTGTTTGTGTCACAAAATCTGATCTGATCAAGGCATGAAGGGATGGAGGCGTCTGTAACTGTACAGTGGCTGTCACAAATTATGTGACGTCACTTGCTACCTGTGACACCTGTGACAGTGTTTGAATGATTGATCGAATGAATGAATGTTAATTGGTTGATCGATTGATTGGTTGATTAACGTCAATTTATCAACTTCAAAAGAATACATTTAGTGAGAAAATAAACGAAAAAAATTTAATTGCATCTACAATCTATATTAGCTATTTATAGATCATAAGAAGGAAGTTAATGTGAAGCACATACACATAGAAATATATACATACACATGTATATATATATATTGATGAAAATCTCTGACAGTCTTAATCCAATATATATATATATATATATATATATATATATATATATATATATATATATATATATATATATCCTGAAAGAGAGAGCCTGTATACAAATATAGAATATTTATAATGAGAGAGTGAAAAAGTGAGTGAATACATGAGTTAGTAAAGAAATATTACTGTGGACCAATAGGATGATAAAGACAACGTAAAATACACACACACACACACACACACATATATATATATATATATATATATATATATATATGTTATTTAAAACGTTATATATATGTTATTTGTTATTTAAAATTTTATATATATATATATATATATATATATATATCTATATGTTATTTGAAACGTAGTAAATTCTAAATGCCTATTTCATTAGCATTAACGGAAAGCACTTTTTAGCTATGGAATATTATTTTTTAGGCATTTAATGATTATAAGATTAAATTGTTTAACTAGAATTTTTTGCTGTTATAATATCCGTGCGAATTATTAATAATAAAATATCCATGAAAAGATGGCAGATTACGTTGAATTAGATTTCCATAAGTGAGTTTTCTTGGTCATTTAAAATAATAACCCCATCATCATCAACAATAACTCCATCATCGTCATCAACTTCATCATCATCATCAACAACAACATCATCAACAACAACAGCATCATCCTCATCAACAACATTTTCATTATTATTATTATTATTATCGTTAAAAACAACAACGCCTAAACTCAACTCGACAACAAATTTCCAACGACTCACACACACACGCACACACACAATGTCAAGTTAACGATGCTGATGACAAGGATGAGTTAATAATGGCTAATTGTTTTCATAAATGAACGAACATACAAACAACAACAACACCATTCCCACATTCGCCAACAGAAATCTCACACCTTACCCAATTTAAAACAACTTAGGAAAAATGCCAGCAAGAACGTAGTTGGAGAGAGTCATTACGCAGAAGTCGTTGTATTAAGCCAGCCAAAAGTAAAATATTATTATTATTATTACCTTAATTATTATTATTAATTCAATTATCATTATTATATTTATTTCAGCAAGAAGAACGCATATACAAGGTGATCAAGGATTGTCTCTGCAGTGATAAGGACAAGACTGTCGCAAGAGTTGGAGATATATTTGTGGTTATTATCATTATATTTACAGGCACACAGACGTACACACACACATACACACACATACATACACACACATACATACACACACATACATACACACACACACAGAGTAATACTTTAAAACTTAACTCGCTACACGGCATCTTGTTGCAAAGAGAGCCGAAATCTCTAAAGGTTCCCGTGGTAAACATTAGCTCGGACTGCCTCTTGTTACACACGCCAGGTTAATTTAGGAAAAAAATTATTACTTTTATTATTAATTATATTATTTTTATTTTAATATAATTATTGATTAATTATCGATCATTTTTTTCATCTCATTTCAATTATTATTAATCATTCCTATATTTTTTCCTCTTATTGTGTTTAGATTTCTTTGTTCTTTTTCTGTATCTGTCTGTTTCCTCTCTCTCTCTCTCTCTCTCTCTCTCCTCTCTCTCTCTCTTTCTCCCTTGTCCCTCTCTCCTCTCTTTTTCTATTTTTCTCTATGTTTATTCAGTTTAGTAGATTAGTAGATGAACAATTTTTGACAGAAACTAAACAACAACATCAGCAACAACAACATGAAAAAAAATTCAATGAACACGAGTTATACGCCATGCCCAAAAAAGCACCTTCATCATCAATAACTTCTAAAAACAGCAACAATATCAACAACAACAAAAGCAACAACAACAACATAAAGAATGACAACAACGACGAGGATGATTACATTAACAACAACGATTTTATTAAGTCAAAAAATTTCAAAAGTAACATCAACAAAAATGATAACAACAACAATAACAACAACATTGATAACAACAACAATAACAACAACATTGATAACAACAACAACAACATCAACAAAAATAACAACAACAAAACTCATCAAAACGTTGAAATGACGTCATCATCCGCCATGACAGATTCAGCTGATGACAGATTAACAACTGGTAATTATGTATGTGTATATGATATGATTATATATGAGGAATCAATTGGTTTTTTTTTACAATTTATAACAATAGGACTTTTACCACTACCACTTTTGCTGCTGCTACTACTACTACCATTAGTAGTAGTAGTAGTTGTTGTAGTAGTGGTAGTAGTAGTGGTAGTAGTAGTAGTAGTAGTGGTAGTAGTAGAAGTAGTAGTAGTATTAGTAGTAGTAGTAGTCGTAGTTGTTGTAGTAGTAATAGTAGTAGTAGTAGTCGTAGTTGTTGTAGTAGTAATAGTAGTAGTAGTAGTCGTAGTTGTTGTAGTAGTAATAGTAGTAGTAGTAGTCGTAGTTGTTGTAGTAGTAATAGTAGTAGTAGTAGTCGTAGTTGTTGTAGTAGTAGTAATAATAATTTTGTTATTATTATTTATAGTTCCGGAGTATTGCGACAAATTCAAGAATTCCCACCCCTCGCTTCGTTTCAACATTCCGACAAAGCCGGCCAACTGTGACGAGAAGATGAAGCCAGTTAAGAAGGAGAAGGTAAGGAATGGATAGATGTATTGATGAATGAATAAATGGATGAGTGAATGAGTGAACGAATGAATGAATGAATGAATGAATGAATGAATGAATGAATGAATGAATGAATGAATGAATGGATGGATGAATGAATGAATGAATGAATAAATGATTGAGTGAATGAATGAATGGATGGATGGATGAAAGAATGATTTAATGAAAGGACGAATTAAAGAACGAACGAACGAATGTAACATAACAATCACTTAATGACAAACCACTATACAATTAATCGCAATTAATCACAGTAATAATATTTACAGCTAGCGAAATTATCTGTATCGGATTTGAACCAGAGCGACTTGGACAGCCACATCATCGCATACTCTCTGGCCGGTAGGAAGGCTTCTACCAGCGAGAAAGATGTCTTAACGTTTAAGAAGTTACAGGTAAATGAGTTCCCCACAGCTCCTAATGCATTCAAAATTACATGTAAACAGAATACACCATTAAGTTTATCTATAATTTACATACAACAATCGCCATAATATTTATAATAATATTAATTGCAATTATTATTATTATTTTCTAATAAAACAGTTCGGAATATTATACTACGTGAGTAACAATGGCTGGCTGTTGTTACGATTGCTAGATGGGGCTAAGACGAGCAAGGTGGGCTGGGTGCCGGCTATCTACTGGAGAATTTATTTCGTTAGTAATTTTTTTTTATATTTTATTCATTTATTTATTTTATTTTATTTGTTTATTTAATTAATTATTTAACTATAACAACAATAATTCCTTTCTCCAATGTAGAAAGACTCCAACCTGGATGCAAACGGTTTGAACACGGCTGACTCGCTGAACGTCTGGATTTCAAGTGAATCCAAATTTGGTGACATCAAAGAGAAACTGGCGAAAGATGGCTTAGATAGAACTTTTCTCATCTGTCAGACTGGGGTCAGTCAGTTTTATTATTATTTAATTATTTATTATTAATTAATTATTTATTATTATTCATTTATTTATCATTATTTAATTATTTATTGTTATTTAATTGTATTTAATTATCATGGTATTATGATTTTATAATGGTCTCACTGTGATATCACAATAATACTATAATGATACTACTACAATCCTTTCATGATAATACCATAATAAAATCATAATTTTGTAATAATAATATAATAATAATTTCATAATAACACCATAATAATATCATAATTTCAGAATAATTTCATAATTTTGATTAGGATTGCTACAAGCTTTACTACAAGCGCAGGGACCGCATCACGGCGAACGTCATAACAAACGACAGAAAAGCAACATCGGCAATGACGTCACCGTCGTTTATTTTGAACGGCCGATCGTTTTCGGCTTTCCATAACATTATTATCTATTATAAAAGGTTTCCTATACTGAATGACGATGATGGCTCTACACTTGGAAGTTTATTCCGCGCTATATAAATACTTTGTAATAATAATAATAATTATAATTATTTAATTATTGATGATATATTATTCATTATCGATTGAAGTT
>NW_008705358.1:278338-333338 GCF_000326865.2 Helobdella robusta | reverse complement strand
AGTGCAACCAGCCTCAACAAAAGCAACACATTCAACAACAAAACCATCATCAACAACAAAAACACCACAACTCCAGATAATATCAGCAGTCCAATATTCAGCAACAACAACAACAACAATGTAAACATAAAAGCGAGAGAACTTACAACAAACCAGCAACCAGCTGATACAACAGAAGCAACAACAACAAACATTAACAAAACTACAACATCGACATTAACAACGACAACATCAACAACAACAACAAACATTAACAACAACAAAACAACAACATCATCAACAACAACTGAAAAACGCCGAATCACAATTACAACGACAACAACCACATTCAACACATCAACTACAATTAACGCTACCGCCTCAACAATAGCCACAAAAAACGCCACAAACGCAACCACAACAACTTCAAAAAACATCACTTCAACGACCTCCACCAACAACACAGCAACTAATACACTCCCGGCAACCAAAAAATCCAGAAAAGCTCGGATTCACCCGAATAAAAAACTCCTCAACGAAACCTTAAGGAAAATATTCCTTGACTTTCAGACCGAATTGTACAAGGCAGTAAAAGACAAAGGCTGGAATGGTTTGGATGAGGTTGACGAGACGTCATTGCAGTGGTCACTGGCTGGTTCCATCCTCTACGCTATCACAGTTATTACTACTATTGGTGAGGATAATTTTTTTCAAATTTTTTTCCGAGTTTTAAAAAGATTTGCTAGTATTGTTGTTGAAAATTTTGTTATTTTGTTGTTGTTGTTGTTTATCTTCTTCTTCTCATTTTTCTTTTTCTTCTTTTTTCTCTTCTTCTTCTTCCTCTTCCTCTTCTTCTTCCTCTTCCTCTTCTTCTTCCTCTTCCTCTTCTTCTTCCTCTTCTTCTTCTTCTTCTTCTTCTTCTTCTTCTTCTTCTTCTTCCTCCTTCTCCTTCTTATTCTTCTTATTATTATTAACTATTATTATTACTATTATTACTGTTTTATTAATAATATTATTAATATTAGAAGATATAAGAATGATATGATGAATATAAGAATAAAAATTGCAAGCAATATCGTCGTCATCATCATCGTCATCATCATCGTCAAGTGCAACAACAACAACAACGCTGATTGATTCAACTATCAATTAATTAATTAACTAACTAATTAACCAATCAATTGATTAATCAGTTAGATAATTAATTTTATCAAGTGAGCTAAGTTAAACACGGAATAAAGAAACATTTCTAATGTGAAGACCAAGAAAAACATTTATTTATTTTCCTTATAAAAGCAGAGTCGTCTTCTCTTGAAAACAACCGTCTTTTTTATTAATACTGTTGTTATTGTTGTTGTTGTTGTTGTTGTTGTTGTAGTTGTTGTTGTTGTTGGTGTTGTTGTAGTTGTATGAGTAGAAGTAGAATAGAGTAGTAGTAGTGGTAAAAATATAGTAACACAAGCAATTTTAACAATAATATTAATAATAAATAACTAAACATCTAATGTTAATTTAATTATAACCTGCAAGAATATATCAAACTAAATGATGCTATGTATGTTTGTATGTATGTACGTGTGTGTGCGTGTGTGTGTGTGTGTGTGAGTGTGTGGTGTGGTGTGTGCGTGTGTTTTTTTGGTTTTACTGAAAAAAACAAACAAAAACCCGGTAACACTATAAGCTATCTATAGTTTATTTATATATAATTATGAACACAAACGTACATACAAACACACACATACACACATACATACATACATGCATACATACATACATACATACATACATACATACATACATACATACATACATACATACATACATACATACATACATACAAAAAAATCATTATTTTATATTTATACAATGTACTGACATTATAGACTGGTATTATATTTCATTCGATTTAATCTCTATCCTTCATTCTTTCATTCTGTCATCCGAGTTTTCTTTCTTTCACTCAATCAATCAGTCAATCAATCATTCATTTATTCTTTTATTTATTTATTCAATTTTTTATTCATTAATTTGAATGATTGATCGGTTTTTTGGCAATCATTTGAATGTTTTTTACATATGTAAAATATATAGAAAAAAAGTTAGATGGGTGGATGAATGAATGCAGTGATGGTAAAAATGTTTGCTCGTTTGTTCATTCGTTCATTCATTCATTCATTCATTCATTCATATATTCATTCATTCATTCATTCATTCATATATTCATTCATTCATTCGTACATTCTTCCCTTTTTTTCATTCGTTCATTCATTCATTTATAATCCATCCATCCATTCAGCCATCCATCATCTTTTCATTAATCTAGCTCCAGCCATACACATTTTTAAAATAGCATACATAAACAAACACACACATACACACATACAAACAAACAAATGCAAACATGCAAATAAACAAACAAGCAAGCATACAAACATATTTTCATGAAAAAAATCTTTTTCTTGCTAACAACAAAAATTGTTTGGTACATGTTGCATGTATGTATGTATGTATGTATGTATGTATGTATGTATGTATGTATGTATGTATGTATGTATGTATGTATGTATGTATGTATGTATGTATGGATGTATGTATGTATGTATGTATGTATGTATGCATGCATGCATGTATGTATGTATGTGTGTGTGTATGTATGTATGTATGGATGTATGTATGTATTGTATATGGGGTCATTAGAAACACCTGTTAATTTATTTTTTGCATTTAAGGTATGCAGAAAAAAACTGTTGTAAACATTTTTGCAATAAAATTCATCGAAAGAATTTGAAAGAGAAGAAGAGAAAAAGAAAGGGACAGAATGAGAGAGAGAGAAAGAGAGAAAGAAAGAGAGAGAGAAACAGAACAAAACTGGAGCGGATTTAAGCGTTATAAACTTATCAATGCAAATAGAACTAGAGCGATAAATTGAAACCGGCCGAAAATAGATATAACAACTATAATAATAATAATAATAATAAAATAAATAATAATAATTATAATAATGATAATAATAATATTAACAATAATTCAAAAACAGCTTTATTAGCGCTAATTGTCTTTTGGCGATGATAAGAATATGATCAAAGATAGGCGAGATAATAAAATTAATAATAATAATAATAAAAGTAATAGTAATAATAATAGTAATTGTGATAATGATGATGATGATGATGATTATATAATAGAATCAATAATAACATCAGCGACAACAACATCAACAACATCAACAACAACATCAACATCAACAACATCAGCAACAACATCGACAACAACAACAGCAACATCAACAACGTCAACAAATACACAACTCTTCAAAGACGAGCGTAGATGCGGTTTGAGATGAATGGCTTTTAAGCAATGCAATGTACTTACAACATAACATCAGCCTTTATTAGAATTCAAGTGCTAATATACATAATTACATGCGTACATACAGATATACAAATACACACACACACACACATACATACATACATACATACATACATACATACATACATACATACATACATACATACATACATACATACACACACACACAAACAAACAAACAAAAATGATAAACGGATAAAAATAAGTAAATATAAACAAAAATAGTAAAAAAATAAATAAATTTTCCAGTTTATGCACTAGAAATGCAAGGAACTCAATAAAAATTATTTTGTCTGCTGAATGCTGGAGAGAGAGAGAAAAAGAGAGAGAGAGAAAGAGAGAGAGAGAGAGAGAGAAGAGAGAGAGAGGTAAAGAAAGGAACTAAAAATGAATTAAAAGAACAAAAGAACCGTGTGATGAAAAAATGGAGGGGAAAGATTATAAGAAGGATAGAAAGAGAAGGGGGGAGAGATAGAGAAAAGATAGAGAAGAAATACAATTGGAGAAAAGAGAGAGAGAGAGAAAGAGAGAGTAATAAAAGGAAAGTTGAAAGATGAAATGAATGATGTACGGTAAAATGTAGCAAATAAAAATTAACAATATTGCTTGCTGTTCTGTCATATTTTTTCAAAATTTTTATGCCTGCTTGATTTATTTTTTCTCATTTTGATAATTTTATCTTTCCCTCTTTCTTTCTCTCTCTCTCTCTCTTTCTCTCTCTCTCTTTCTCTCTCTCTCTCTCTCTCTCTCTCTCTCTCTCTCTCTCTCTCTGATTTGATTTGTAGTTTGCATATTTTTGTAATTAAAAATGCTTGTTTTAAAGTTAGTTTCGTCCTTCAGTTGTTTTTTAATTCGTGTGCATGTAATAATTTGATAGTACTCGGTTAAGTGGATTAAGCATTAATTTTTACATTTTAACTTCCTCACTTAACAGGATACGGCCACGTTGTACCGAAAACCGATATCGGACGAATAGTTACGATCCTCTACGCCCTGGTCGGTATACCGCTGACGTTCCTCTACTTATCGAACATAGGCAACTTTCTTGCAGATTGCTTCAGAATTTTTTACAAAAATATCTGCTGTGATGTTTTCTGCTGTAAGAAGTGCGAGAGACAGAGGAAGAAGGAGAGATTAATTTTGAGAAAGAAACGCGAAAAACTAATTAGAAAAAAGTTAGTGGCAGAGGCCGCAAAGCAGACGGTCCTTATCAGCTGTAACAAGAAGAAGAATCGAAATTACGCAAAGTTACGCTCCGTTGTTGGCGTGACGCTTGGCAGAGACCTCAGCACTGATTTGAGCAGTAGCGGTAAAGTTGCTGGTGTTGATGGCAAGGATGATAAAAGTAAACTTGCAATGAATTCTGTTAAAAATTCTGATGAAAATATTACGACTAGAACGATGATGATTGTTAAAAAAGATGAAGACGATAGCTCAAATGTGATTGAAAAATTTGAAAAGAGGGCACAGCTGATGAAGATGATGGCTGGCGAGGGTGTTGGCGGCGAAGAAATGGTTGAAGTGAAGCGTCGCCAATCGGAAGCGAGCCCGACAGCGAACCCCCACCACCGTACATTCATAACTTCATTCTCGTCCCAAGCGCTATCAAGACCTCCTCCCAATTATTTCCCACACATCGCAAAGACCAAGAAGTTCATCTCGTTGAATGACTCAAAAAATATCATCTCTAAAGAGTCCGCCAAGCCTTGCCAGAGGAGAATTTTATTCAAAAACTGCACGCACAGCTCTCCAGAACTCGCTCTGCAGCCGCCACCACCACAACTACCACTGCCACACGACCTGGTATTCAACGTTTCTCCGATTCTTGAGAGGAACGAAAAAGTTAACGGCGATGAAGACGACGACACTTTGAATGAAGAAAGTCAAGCATTTGATCGAGAGGTGAGTATTAAAAAGAGGAATAAATCTACTAGAGAATTGAAAACGAAATCGAGGCAGGCGAGCAAAAAAATAAAATTCCTGCAGCACGTCTCATCGTCGACGTCTGAGAACGTGGCGAACAACGGAGACTCCTTCGTCCATCCACGCCATCCGGCCAGCTCTCCAAATTTTCAAATGCGAAGACGAAAAAATCAAAAACTGCATAAAAAATCCGACGCAAAAACCAAACTGAACAAAAAATCGCTCCGCAATTTTAGCAACGACGTTCATTATTTCGTCCACAAAAGTTCAAAAAGCAGCAAAACTGACGACAGCGATGACCTGCTGCAAATGACTCCATCCCTTCTCAGGAAGTGTTTCGATAATGCACTGGCTGAAACTTCCATTTTGAGCGACGAAGCTGACGATGTTGATGACGAAAATGTGCATGCTGGTACCAATGCTGTCCGTGACAACAGTCCCCATCTTCGAAACGTTCAACAGTCTCATGTTGCACCTCCTGAAAACAATTCCACCTCTCCAAAAAATTTGAAAGTGGAGTCAGCAACATGTCTCGTTAGGGACAGAGAAAATCATTGCCTGATTGAGCTAGACGAGAGAAATCCACACCACCTGCCGAATGATTTTTACGTTCATTACACGAGAAATCACCAAGCACAGAAACCGTACGTAAGAATAAAAAGCACGTCAGAAAACTCCAAACTGCGACTCGGCATTGGCAGATCGAACGAACGCGAAGCAACGAGCGCTCTGAAGCACGCCTGCAGCTCGTCGCCATCTCGTGAAAAATTTCAACTGCCAGAGCGCAGAAGGCCCAGCCAACCACGCAGTCCTCAGTGGAGGAGGATCCGATCGGAGAACTACAAAAACAGAACGAGACGAAACTGCCCTACAACCACCACCGCAAAACCAACACTGCCGACCAGTAGAAGCTTCGATTTTGGACACGCAATCGCCACAACAACCGCAGTGGCACTGGCCGCGAAAGAAGATTTCTCATCAGACGACGACGAGAAGAGCGACGACGACGACGAAAGATTGAACCAGGAAGAAACGTGCGAGCATGCAACAGTCACGGTACCCATATACATCTGTCTCATCCTCATTGGCAGCTACCTCTTCATCGGATCTGCCTTGTTCTCGTTCTGGGAGGGATGGAACACAATAACCGGTTCTTACTTCTGCTTCGTAACCTTAAGTACAATCGGTTTCGGTGATATTGTGCCGGGTACCGAAGCAAAAGATTGGTCGTCACAACCCAAGTTAGTACTCTGCGCCATCTGGTTGGCCTTTGGTCTGTCGTTGCTGGCGATGTGTTTCAACTTAATGCAGGAAGAGGTCAAGGAGAAGTTCAAGAGGATCGGCTTCAAGTTGGGCCTCCTGAAAAATGAAAAAATCACGTGATTTTAAATCATTTTACGGCGTTTTAATTATTTCTGATTACATTTTACGTTTAATTATTTCTGAAATATTCGTGATAATTTTTATTTATTTTTTATTCATAATCGTTTTTTTGTTTCTTTTCGATGAATTTGTCATATCATGTTGCTCTTAGGACATTCTCTTGTTCAGTTCTTCGGACTATTTCAACGTGGTTTTGTTATTTTTACTCATCCTACTTTCACTGCTCTCTGTTATTTCAATAGGAATAAATTTTAAAATACAGATATTTCATCGTACATAACAATTTCAAAAATGCCAAAAATGATAAATTCAGGGTTTCAGTTCTACACAAAAGCCGAAAAACTAAATAGAAATGGGTGGAAAATTATTACAAAACAACAGCCAACTACAAATACCACATGATTAAGAACACACTACGAACAAAAATATACATATGCACATACAGCACATACACACACACACACAAACAAACAAACATAGACTCTTATACGCGCACATACAAACATGGAGCCATAAAAAGGCGTTAAAAAGCAGGGAGAAAAACATAAAATAGTTCAGTATGTCGGTATAAAAATGATAATTATCAAAAATTATGTTAATAATAATAATAATATCAGTTCTCGTTTTCAGCATCAACCAATCACCATCGTTGTCATCTTCCTCATCAACCAATCATCATCGTCGTTGTCATCTTCCTCATCAACCAATCCTTATCTACGTCATCACCTCACCAATACCATTATCAACTAATCATCGTCGTCGTCTTCATCGTCGTCGTCCTATTCTATCACCATCTTTAGGATGAAGATTTTATCAATAGCGAATGAAAACTAAAACGAACGACGCTCCACATATACACACGTACATTTATACACACTCACACACACATACATACACACACACACACGTGCACACACACATATATACACACATACATACATACACAGACGTTACTCTTTTTCTCTTTTTAGCTACGCGCCTTTCATCATCTTTACTAGAGCTATTATATTACTTATGTGTATATGTGTGTGTATGTGTCTGTCTGTGTGTGAGTGTGTCTGTGTGTAACCTTGGGTTTTACTTATAAGCTTATGTTAACCCAATACGTTATCCTAAAGAAATTTTATTTTGAACAAACCTCAAGAAAGAAAGGAAGATAAGTATAACGGGAAAAAATTGATAACAATATATATTATTATTATTATTACTATTATTATTATCATTTGGCCAGTCGATTTTAAAGATACTTAAGGAAGTGTGTAATTAATTCATCGCACAAGATATACCGTGATAGGAATTTTTATATCAAATTTTATATCATTTTTTTTATCATCCTTGTACATGGATGACTATAAACATTTTGTACATTTATGATAATTGATTTTATATTTTGAGGTTTGATGATAATAATAAAATGAGTTCCCATTATTATTATATAATTAATACATAATATTAAGACTGTAGTAATTATTTATGAGAACTCTTTTATTCTAAGCAGCCAGGGTAATAAATAATTAAAACTATGAAATAAGTTAACAAAATTAAAATACATAAAATATATATTCAAATTCATATCATAAATTGTTTCCGTCGCGATAAATGCCGTGCGATAACCTTTTAACAGTCTCTACCAACTCATCACTAAAAGAAACCGGCCACTTAATTTTAAACGATGAAAGATTTTTTTTGTTTTTATTTATTTGAAGTATGACCAAAAAAAAATGAAACCTCTGAATAGGCCACAACTTGTCGAAAAACTGTAACATTGAGATCGACAAATATGCAGCAGTCTGATCTGGTGCACAGATCTTTAACCAGTGGACAATAAACTACAGTAACTGCGTAGAGGACATAGAAATGTTGTTGACTTGCCCATTAAAATAAGTTTGCATGCATTGGTGGGAAGCTGTTGTAGTAAATATTTTCTAGTAAACTTATAGAGCAGCCATGGTCATCTTTCGCCGATCTTTGACCATTTGTGATGGGGAAATGTGCTCCCTTATTGCTTCAATTGACAAACCTTAAAATTACTTAAAACCCATATTAAAATTTTATTGCGCCATTGTGCTCGCACTTTTACTAACACTACCAGCCAAAATTAAAATATATTAAAACTTTTAAAATCGAGTTATTGCAATAAAGCAGTAATTCATGTTTCAATACAAGCGCAATAACAATAATAATAATAATAATAATAATAATAATAACAATAATAATAATAACCGTCATAAATAATGTTGGCAATAAATATATAATAAATAAATGCACGTCAATAATCTAAATCAGTTACACCCATATAAGCGTTTGTAAGAAATGAAAATCTATTATTATTATTATTATTAATGTTGTTGTTGTTATTATTATCATCACCATTATTATTATTGTTATTAATATTAATCTTTATCACTTTGTAGACATTGGCAGGGCGAATTTTCAAAATTCTCGCATCATCATCATCATCATTATTATTGTTGTTGTTGTTGTTGTCGTTGTTGTTGTCGTCATCATCTCCGTTTTCATTGGTTAAATTTGCGAATTTGCTGGCGTGTGATTGGCTGAGTAGGTCAACTAGAAACATCTTTAAGGCCTGAAAATATGAACAACAATTATAGTTATAATAGTAATTATTATTATGGTAATTAAGAGATCTTAGATACAACAACTACAACCACAACAACAACAACTACTACCACTACTACTACTACTACTACTACTACTACTACTACTAAACAACAACTACAACCGCTAAAACAAAACCAACCCCAGCTAAAACTTCCTCAACGACATTGGCATAGAATCTCGGGTTGATGTTTTCGTCCACAGCCACCGGCTTCAAACGCAGACAGATCTGGCGAAATGAAACAAATAACAATAATAATAATAATAATAATAATAATAATAATAATAATAATAATAACAAGCAACGATAAAAAAAATAACAAGTCAGACTTGAGACATGCACTGCTGAACGTAAGAAGCTTCTAAAGATAATGGCATAATTTCTCGGACCAATGAAATCTTTTCCTTTAACGGTGATGTCATTTTATTGTTGTTGTTGTTGTTGTCCTCCTCGCCATCATCGTCTGTGACGTTGACGATGACGTCATCGTCGTCGAGTTTGTTGTTTTTTAGACGCATGAGATCATTTAACACAGGCTCGATGCTTGTTTTCGTTGAGAAAGAGTTTTCGTTCGTTGTCGTTGTTGTCGTTGTTGTTAATCTCGATGATGATGTTGTCGTTGTTGTTAATCTCGATGATGATATTGTTGTTGTTGTTGTTTTGCTGTCGTTGCGCGTTCTCTTCATCTTATGCCGTTTCAAAATTTCTTTAAGAAGAACGAAGAATGTTTCAGAAAAAATTTCAAAACAACCTAAACAACATCAACGTCATCACAATCATCATCAACAACGACGACAACAACAACAAAAGCAACAACAACAACAACAGCAGCAGCAACAACAACAACAACAAAATTACCATTATCGATAGGAGTATGGCCGTACATTCGACACCACTTGGCGACGAACCAGTTGCTATATTTTGAAATAAATTCATTATCATTGTTATTTGTAGTGACGTCGTTGTTGTTGTTGTTGTTGTGGCGACGCTTCTGAAGGACAAAGAGCAAACAGTTCTTAACGACCGAAGCCCTGCATAGCTAAGGTGTTAATGATGATGTTGATGAAGTTGATGTTGTCGTTTTTTTATTCAGCCAATAAGATGTTGAGCAACTACAACATCAAAAACAACAACAACAACATCAACAACAACGTCAACAACAACAACAACAACATCAACAACCTCATAAGCCCGCCTTTTGCCAACAGACCAGCTTAGATACTTTTTAAGGCAACTTGTACTAAGGTATGGATATTTATCTGTTATCAAAATTTTAACAGATGATTATCGGCTGATTGATTGATCTTTTATTCATTCGTTAATTCATTCATTCGTTAATTCATTCACTCATTCATTCATTCATTCACTCATTCATTCATTCATTCATTCACTCATTCATTCATACATTCGTTCATTCATTCACTCATTCATTCACTCATTCATTCACTCATTCATTCATTCATTCACTCATTCATTCATTTTAAACGACAGCAACCAAAAGAGTTGTTAACCACAATCAGCAGTTATGATTGGACACCTGAGCACAATACTCATCAGCAATTGGTCAACTGACATTTTCGAGTCCGCCCTGAATAATGAAGAATGAACGAACAGATGAGTGAACGAATGAATGAACGAACAGATGAGTGAACGAATGAATGAACGAACAGATGAGTGAACGTATGAATGAATGAATGGATGAATGAACGTATGAATTACTGAACGAAAGAATGAATGAATTAAATGAATGAATGGATGGAATGAGATAGAAAAACCCGTCCTACTTAATGTGAGATGTGGTTTGCATTATAAATGAAAGTAATTTTTCATCAGAATCTTGCTGCAACTGTAGCTGCTGCTGCTGATGACCATTGTTACTAGTCAAACGTTTATCGCTAGCCACATAAAATGATGGTGACGACGACGACGACAAGGATGATGATGGGAGTAATGATGATGATGTTTTCAATGATGATGATGATGATGTTTTCAATGATGATGATGATGTTGTTTTTCTTAATGGCGATGATGACGCTGACGACTGCTGGCTACATTTTAAAATACTGGTCATTTTTATTGGTCTCGATTTTGGGTTCATAGAGATTAAAGGTTTGTTGGTGTTGTTGTTGATGTTGTTGATATTAATAATGTTGTTGCTCATGTTATTGTTGTTGATCATTTTGTTGTTGTTGATGTTGATAATTTTGTTGATGTTGTTATTGACGTTAATGTTGATCATTTTGTTGACGTTGTTGTTGTTGATGTTGATCATTTTGTTGACGTTGTTGTTGTTGATGTTGATCATTTTGTTGATGTTGTTGTTGTTGTGGTTGTTACAAATTTTGATTGGTTGGCATTGCTGTAGTCTGATTGAATGTTGTTGAAGTTGTTGCGTCTGCTGGCGATGTTGCTGTTGTTCTTTATATAAAGAAGTTAGGGATGGCGATTTCGCTAATGATAATAACGACGATGATGACGTCACTGATGATGACGTAAAATTTGTAAAGGTATTTGAGTTTGGAATTTTAATCTTAGGTGGAGCTGTTATGCCGTGCTTCAGATTGCTTAATATTACTATTGATTTCGTCGTATATGGCACTGATTTTGTTATGATATTTTTGTTGTTGATGTTGTTGTTGTTGATGTTGTTGTTGTTGATGTTGTTGATGTTGTTGTTGTTGATGTTATTGTTGATGTTGTTGTTGATGTTGTTGTTGTTGATGTTGTTGATGTTGTTGTTGTTGATGTTATTGTTGATGTTGTTGTTGATGTTGTTGTTGTTGATGTTGTTGATGTTGTTGTTGTTGATGTTGTTGTTGATGTTGTTGTTGTTGTTATGTAAAATTTGGTGCGTCGATGTTAATGAAGTTGATGTAATGATCAATGATGACGACGATGATGTTGTTGTTGTTGTTGTTGTTATTGATGTTGTTGTTATTGATGTTGTTGTTGTTGTAATGGGTATCGATGGTTTTAATATTGTTGATGTTATTCGTAGTAATGTGGCTGTTGTAGATGGTGGCGGTGGAGATGGAGGCGAGTGCAATGTTAATGTTGGCGTTGAAGATGATGTGGTTGTTAGCGTCATTCTGGTGGTTGTCGTCACTGCGGTTGCCACTGGGGCTGTTGACGTCATCTCTTCCTTCTCCATGTCAACATCATCACCACCATCAGCATCACCAGCATCATCATCATCGTCATCAACATCACAATCATCACCACCATCAGCGGAAAGTAGTTTCACCATGGGCATATTTTTCAGTTCCACATCTATAACCTTCGAAATCAGAAAAAAAAACAAGATGAATAAATATTATAGTATTTATAATAATTATTTATTTATAATTATAATATTTATAATAATCATTTATTTATAATTATAATATTTATAATAATTATTTATTTATAATTATCGGCCTGAAGAGTGTGCCAAATAAAAAGCATCATCGAAATCAAGCTGGAAGTACATAGGACCGGAAGAACCGCAAATATCGATACTTTGACGGGAACATCCCTAAAACCAGCCAGCCAATCAACAGCCGACCACGGTCAACTTACTGTTTCAAGGCCAGGAATCTGCAGACCAGTGAATGTACTATCTAGCTGCATGTCAGGTGAGGAATGTTTTAAATTAATAATAAAAAGGCTTACTACAAACAAGCAAACAAGACAAACAAGACAAACGAGACAAACAAACATACACGCACACACACACACACACGCGCGCGCGCACATACACACGCACACGCACCTTCAATTGATGCACAAAATTAAGAGCAGTCCTGTCAAATGGCGGTTTGAAATGCACCTCAACTCGCACTGGGAACTCGCCCCAACCCTTCCTGACCAATCGAAATGGAGGATTTCTGCTCATGAATATTCACGGAATAATTAATATTTATTAAGGTCATTAATATGCATGAGAAAAAAGTATGTTAAAACCTGTTGAGATACTATTTTCCCATTAGCGTCTGATGCAATTTTGATATAAAACAACAACATACAAACATAAGTACACACAAACACACACACACACACACACACACACACACACATACAAACATACACCAACACAACTAACGTAATTTTAACGAGGTCATGTGGTTTATAACTGGAGTGTAGCTTGAAAACGACATTATCCACACAGTCTTCCACGAATGTCGAATCGTCAGAACAACTCCTTACATAGACCATCCATTGGTGTGTTGGTGATGTTGTGTTGTTGGATGCCTCCGATGATGGGGCTGTTGGTGATGTGGCATTCGATCTTCTCTGCTGCTGCTGCTGCTTGCTCTTTGCCAGTAAATATCTAGGAGAATTTTCAATATTATTGTAGTAGAAAATTGATGTCAAATGTGATGACATTTAAGATAAAATACAAAACCAACCAATCAACCAACCAATTAACCAACCAACCAATTAACCAACCAACTAATTAATTAACCAACCAACTAACTAACTAACTAACTAACCAACCAACCAACCAACCAATCAAGCAGCCAACCAATTAAATTAACCAGCCAACAAGCAAAGAGTAGCCAACAGCATTAACAAACCTTGAAACATTTCCAATGATAAGTCTCTTATAAACTGAAAATAAATCTCCCCTTCGTCGTCTATTATGAAATACTGGTGATGATTTTGTTGTTGTTGTTGTTGATGTTATTGATGTTGTTGTTGTTGTTGATGTTAATGCATTATACTGCCTATTTGTTAAGACCTGCTGTGTTGCTGGTGTAACTGCTCTTGTTAACGTTGAAGCTGTTGATGGTGCCGATGACGTTGTTGTTGTTGTTGATGTTGTTGCTCTGCTTCCAACATTAATATCATCAATTGGTTCTTGCTTGACCTTTAACCTCGAGACTTCATCAACCCCGTCTAATTTCAAAGTCATCTTCACATTAGGAGATTTGATTAAGTGCTGATAACGATGATGATGATGAGGATGATGATGGTGGCCATTGTTACCAGCTACACTATAATGATCATCCTCATAGCTATTTTGGTTGTCATTATAGTTATTAGTGCTGTGGTTTGGCAGTAATGTTTTACCGAGAAACTTCTTAACGGTCGGATGTATGGTGTTGGTCGTCGTCGACGACGATGAATCATCAACATTTACTGGATCAGAGACGTCTGTCTCGTCAATCTAAAATAGAAACAAATAAAAAGATAATTAATAAACGATGATAAAAATTAGGGTATGTATGAATTAAATTAAAATAAATAAAAATGAAATAAATACCTTTCCATAATGTTGCAATACCATGGCCATTCTCAATCTGTCCAGTAAGCCTATTGCACTATTTATATTCTGAAAATATTTTTTATGAAAAATAATAATAATTATTATTATTATTATTATTATTATAGTTATAATTATTATAAATAGTTATAATTATAACCAACATCTTCGACTTTTTCAATCTCTAGTTCTTTGTTTTTTATCTCCCTGTCGAATTCTCTGTTAATAACATTTGTGATCTTTGATATCACTGATTCTTTTTCTACAAATAGATTACAGAAACATTAAAAATGCTGTATGCGTACACAAACACAGACACACACATACACATATTCATACACACATAGGGACATACTCATACACATACTATATGTCGAACAAAGATAGTAATAACAATGCAATTAATAATACTTAATACATACATTTGTACTACTTTTTACACAAAAATACCACCATAAAAATTTATAATAAAGGAAATAAGTTGTTTTACTAAAACAAGACTTAAATTTGATAAACCTGCAAGATAATTATTACTGTTGTTAATCCATTCAGTTAGTGATTGACTCAATTTAAGCATTTTTGAGGCTCCATTCATTCAAGCATTCACTCGTGCATTCGTTCACCCAAAATCCATTCGCACTCATTCCATCCATTAACAAACAAACATCATATTCCACATCATCACTGATTTTTGTTGCTAATCGTTCATTTATTATTTCATTTGTTTGTTAATTTATTTTATTTATTCATTAATTCAATAATTCATTTAATTTAATAATAATTACAATAATAAAGTTGTATAGTATACCATTTTCGCAAAGTTTAATTCGCTTCTTTTTGCCCTGATCATCTGGTTGGTGGTCTTCATCATCATCATTATCGTATTCATCATCATCGCCATCGGCAGCCGATCTTTTCAAACTCATTATAAATTTTAAATTAAATTTTAAAAAATAAAATAATTAAATTTAAAAAAAAAATGATTTCATTGCATTTTTCGAAAAATTGAAAAGTGGACAAAAATAAAAACGTTTAAGAAGTTGGCAACTTTAAATTAGAAATTTAGTTTTTCAGTTTATACTTAATAGTATATTTCAATTCTTTGTATCATACTAAACATTATATCACTTGCATATTTGACACCGAAAATTTTTGTAAGCAACTACGTGCTAATTCATAAATCCCCGTACAATTCCATTCAATTTTCAACAGAAACTCCTCCATTTTATTTCATTTTAAAACCAAAAAAGTTATGAAATACACGTTAAACTTCAATAAGACAAAATAAATAAATAGAATAGCGAAACTGTCGTTGAAAATTGACCACAAGTATATCAATTCACAGTCATTTGAAGCGAAAAATATATGAAAAAATAGCATTAATCATCGTATGCTAAAAATAACGAATACACAGAAACACAGATAATACAGAAATGAATAGACGAACGGTTGAAGATATAATGATACTAAGTACATTCTCATCACTTATGAACATTTGGACTAAATAAGTAACGCTTGTGCACAGCTTGAATGCCTAAAATAAGTAATATAAGTTACTTAATAGTAATAATACAGTATGGATAAGTCACATACATATTACAAAACATAGATAGAACAGCATTACAGCCGGTGATTTCGGGACGAACGCATTTTGATTATTTTTTCCGTTTTCCAAATTTTCTGGATGTAACTGCTTGACGTCTTTGGCAATTCGTGAATAGACTTCTTATGAATTTTTTTATCTTTCAAAATGTGCCTCAGTGCAAGTCTGAAAATGTAATGTTGTTTAGGTTTAAAAATGAAATTAAATAACAACATCAAAATGAATTTAAATCTACAGTTACTAAATAAATACCAAATGATATTGCCGGTTTAGTTCACCTCTTGAAATTATAAATACAGTATCAACAACGACACACACACACACACACACACACACGCACAGCAAAAACACAAATGTACAACATCCATTGCTTAATTTACCTGTACAATTTATCTGGGAAAAACCTCAAGCATACCAGGTTTGATATGTATTTCTGTTGAAATTAAGTAAAAATGTCGTAATTAAATACAATTTTAATAATAAATCAATTAATTTAAATACAATTTAAATAATAAATCAATTAATTAATAAACGGTGAAAAGAATAAAGAGATGATTGAATGAAGGAAGAAATGAATGAATGAATGAAAGAACGAATGAAATAATTTTATCTATAATATCTCGGCAGATAATGCAATCTAATCCAACTGCAAAAAGTATGGTCGAAAAAACAAATCACTTGAAGAAACCAAGAATTAAAACAAAACAAAGAAAAAAAACAAGAAAACAATGGAACTTACAGGGATGTCCTGTCCATCGTGGATATCATTGTTACATCCCCCAAAAATGAGTACATCTCCATTTCCTGAAACGACAGTCGTATGCCAGAGTCGACCTCCGCTCGGTAATCCTTCATTTTTTTTGCACCATTTTACAGGCCTATCTCTGTACTCTGGGATGTTTATCGTCCAAATGTCATCTGAATAAATTATGCTAATTAGTTTTAACCAAAGGCTGTATAGTGAATAATTTACATAAAATAAATAGCCAAATACCGTTTGAGTGAATTAATTAATTAATAATTAATTGACGCTAATAAATCAGTTTGAATTGGACCAGGTACTTTCAGCTATCATTAATGAATACTACCCAACTACTCATAAATAAATAAGCTCTCATTTGCGCATGGTAAATCAGCAAATTTGTAAAAAATTCATTTAAAAAGAATAAAATAGAAATGACAAAGTAAAATAATTGAAACCAAACCGAGCACTCTTCGTTGGTGTACTTGTCTCGAGAAGTGTGCATAGCCACCGATTAGAATCAACTTGTGATCACCATCATCACCACCATCACCACTATCACCATCAGCATTGTTGTTGTCAGTATTGCCATTTTTAAAGTGGTTGGGTACATTTGTGAAGGCATTCAACGTGTGCCACGATCTTCCACACGGCACGCTACCCTCAACATCGATTCTGAAGAAATTTTTTCAACTTTTATTAAGTTTATCGTATTATTTATTAATTATAATTTAATATTCTAATAAAAAATCAGTCAAGGTAAGAATAAAACGAAAAAAAAACAAGAACTAAACACAAATAACGAATTTTTAGATAAGACAAAACACTCACACACACACACACACACGCACACACACGCAAACAAACCATCTTAAAAAAAATTCCCTAACTTGGTCCAGATGAAAGTGTGAAGGTCGAGATGGTACAAATCATTTAACCGATTCAGCTGAAGCCGACCACCGAACAGATACGCGTGTTTCGTATTCTCGATCAGTGCGATCGAATGGGCTGCCCTAGGTGATGGCTTGCTGCCCTGAGGAAGAAAATAACTTCGGTGAAAAATAATTTTAAAAAAATAAATTTGGTGAAAAAGTTATTTTGGTGGAAAAATAATTTTGGTTTAGAGAATAATAAAAAATTACTTCTACGATACAACTAATGATAGTAATAGATATAAAAAGTTTCCTAGAATTTTGAAAAAATTTGTTGAATTGATTAATAAATAAAATAAATAAATAAATGATTATTATTACATATAATTTTTAAAAGTATAAAGATGACAGCATAGAAAAGAAATTTTAAATCAAGAAAGTTTAAATGTCGCGTACAGAGCTTTCTATAACTTTCCATGAATTATCAGTAAGATTGAACTCCAACAGCTGATTATTCCAGCCAGTCGGAGTTTCTTCCTTTGAATAAATTAATAAATTCAAATAAATTAATTAGTGTAAAGAAATAGTAATAAATTTGAATGAAATAATAATTTAAATAAAGCTAAAATAAAAGCTAAAACTGACATCATCTACCCAATTAGGAACAAATTCATCGACTCTGGCACTATGTAATTGTTCTGTTATATCTCTACCGTGTCCGCCAAATATGTAAATTCTTTTTATAATAATTAATTTCAGTAATTAAAATAATAATGATTAATAACTGTAATTAATTAATGTAAATTAATCAAAATAAAAAAATCTGAACTCAAAAATTTCCAATTTTACAACATTAAAACTAATTATAAAAATGTAGTCAGCCTGGGAATGGATTATTTGGTGTTGATATTATTATTATAATTATAAACATGATTAAAATTGTTAGGTAAAGTTAATCAATAGTGCCCCCTCCTGTACTAATTACAATATAATATAGCTCCATTCCCTTTTCAAATTAACTAAGTGGTTATCATAACTGCTGTAATTATATCTAACAATTTTACAATTTAACAAGTAATTTTATAATTAATTAAAAAATTAATTACATTTAATTGTAATATAAAATATTGAAAAACTAATTATTGCAAAGAAAAAATACGTACTTTCTGTCATATAAACAGCATGAGAATTTATCTCTACCGGCCGGCAGCCGGTTGTCAACTCTTTTCTGATCAACAAATTGACATGATTTTTTATCGACAGAGATCTCAAAGATGCTATTTATATATTTAGTACTCCCACAGCCAAAGATTATGTATAACTTTCGGAATTTGGGATCGTAGACTGCTCCAGATCCAGACGATTCAAGGATTTGTCCCTTTAAATTGCAGCTTTTCCTAAATGATATTATTCAATTTATATATATATATATATATATATATATATATATATATATATATATGGATATTAGACCAAATTCATTTAAACTTTAAAGATATAAATAAAATTAATTAAAAAAAATTTTTCAATACAAATGTAAATTAATAATTATCTATACCATAATTTGATGTCTGGAAGGTACTTCCAAAACTTATAGGGGTTCATGTATTGACAAATCCTCGTTATTCTATTGTTGTCTGACTGTCAAATAAATTTATTACAAAATCAAGTGTTTTATTAAAATGCATACACATACATTCAGGCAGATACACACACACATATTATTTTATATTTAGTTAGTTGGATTTTATTCAATTAAATTTTTATTTAATGTTGTTAGTTAAATATTTTACTAATCATAATTTTTATTGTATTTTTAGCCCTAAATGACACAATTTATAGTTTTATATTTATCTGATCTGCAATTGATTTGCCTTGGTTTTATAAAACAAAATTAATTTGAGTTAATTAATAATTTAATATTATAATTATAATAATATATTAATATAATTATAATGCAAGCAGTAATAACGTTTAGAATCTGTTTTTCAGAGTAGCCACCCCAGATGAACATGTAGTTATCGACGTAGCAACTGACGTGCCCAGTTCGTGCGTATGGCTCCGTGTGTTTGTGTTCGTAATTTATATTCTCTATTTGCATGGCACTTTCCAGATATTCCTGATCCGGCAATACTTGCATTTTTTTTACCTTTCTTTGTCAAACTTATGTCTGCACGTCCAACAAAGAAAAAAACCGGAACAAACTTCCTTTATTGTTTTTGTATGTTTATCCGGAAAAACTTTTATTTTATTATTTTCCGGATTTAAAATATATGGTCGTCCGGTATTTAAAAAAAAATGAATTAATTTATTGAAAAGAAATTTTCTAAATTCACTTTTTTTTTACATCGTATATAAAATTATAAAGCGAGCAAAATTTTAATATAAATCTGGCTCGGCTCGGCTCGGCTTGGCTTGGAGTTTTATTTCAAATACCAAGCAGTTTCCATTTGGTAGTAGAATAGTTTACACGTTAATAAGAAAGAATCATGAAATACAGAACTTTTTATCTTATACACACTCACATTACATTGCAGTAAGTTTCATAAATGATTGCATTAGAAATAATAAAGGCATTATTACTGAAACTCACCAATAATGTTTGTTAAAGCGAGCAAAATTTTAATATAAAAGCGCTTATAAATCTACGCATATTGGCTCAGCTTGGCTTGGCTCGGCTTGGAATCGGATGTTAAGCAAGGTGTGGTCTCAAACTATTTTGAATTCTCCTCGAAATATATTAATATAAATATATACATATAAATAAATATATATATAAATATATATATAAATAAAGTAACTAGAATCCATGTATACAACTAATCAATAAGATTATATGTTTATATAAAAAGCAATATAGCAGATTCAACCAGCCAATGAGAATGCTTCGAAGGCGTTCGTTCGATGACGTCAATTTAGTACGGTTAGCATTGTGGTTAAGACTGTATAATAGTGTAGTACATACATTAAATAAGTTTTTTATGATGTGAATGATTGAAATGATGGAAATGTATGGTTGAAACGAGTATAAATAGGAGCTGAGAAAACGTTGAAATCAGATCAGGCATTTCTGCCTCGCTCGAGTCGGAGTGTCTGATCTCATTTTTTTATATTTATATTTTTTTAATTTATTTATTTTTATTTAATTTTATATAGAGTTATATAGAGTTATATAGAGTTATATAGAGTTATATTATATAGAGTTATATAGAGTTATATAGAGTTATATAGAGTTATATAGAGTTATATAGAGTTATATAGAGTTATATAGAGTTATATAGAGTTATATAGAGTTATATAGAGTTATATAGAGTTATATAGAGTTATATAGAGTTATATAGAGTTATATAGAGTTATATAGAGTTATATAGAGTTATATAGAGTTATATAGAGTTATATAGAGTTATATAGAGTTATATAGAGTTATATAGAGTTATATAGAGTTATATAGAGTTATATAGAGTTATATAGAGTTATATAGAGTTATATAGAGTTATATAGAGTTATATAGAGTTATATAGAGTTATATAGAGTTATATAGAGTTATATAGAGTTATATAGAGTTATATAGAGTTATATAGAGTTATATAGAGTTATATAGAGTTATATAGAGTTATATAGAGTTATATAGAGTTATATAGAGTTATATAGAGTTATATAGAGTTATATAGAGTTATATAGAGTTATATAGAGTTATATAGAGTTATATAGAGTTATATAGAGTTATATAGAGTTATATAGAGTTATATAGAGTTATATAGAGTTATATAGAGTTATATAGAGTTATATAGAGTTATATAGAGTTATATAGAGCATAAATCCTATATAGATACCTTTCTTTAAGGTTCTTTTCATTGCCGACCGGTCGGCTTCTTTGCGTTTCTCTATTTTCATTTAAATTAATTAAATAAATAAGATTTTTCCATTCATTTAGGTTTATTCAGGTTCATTCAGGTTCATTCATTCAGGTTGAGGCTTCTAGAGGAGTTCATCGTGGAAGATCAGAATGGTTGTGATGTCACGCTACGTTCGTTCATTCAGTGGCAAACAATGCACGCCTGGCTGGGGTTCGTTTTACGGTTTCTTTGCGGTTCCTTTTTTTTGCCAGTTACAGGCTGTTGCGGCTGGCGGGTTTCACCGCGGCTCGTTTTTCTACTTTCATTTAAATAAATTAAATAAATAAGATTTTTTCATTTTATTCATTTCATTCAGGTTGAAGTTTCCAGAGGAGTTCATCATGGAAGATGTCAGGCTACGTTCATTCAGTGGCAAAGAACACACGTCTGGCTGGGATACGTTTTATTCTTTTTTCTCTGTTTTTCTATCTAATTTAACATTAAGTAAGAATGCATACACGCACACACATACACACACAATTACATTAAGTAGCTATATAGGTAGGTTAGATAGGCATAATTTTAACTGTAGGTAGGATAGATAGGAAGCATCCAACACTAATGTAGTTGAATAGGTAGGCGCGTAAGTTTATCTCTTCTGTTTTTTCTTGCACCCACATTACACGCATCAGCGTATTACACACACACACAAATACATACATAAACACATATGTTAGTATTTGAGCGTAATTTTATTTCCATTACACATTCTAATTTATTATTACTAAGGTTGAGAGTAATTTAATTTCATAGGTAATTAAGGGCAATAATGTAATTCTAGGAACAATCTTGTAATGTAAATTAAAACGCTGTAAGTGTATCGATAGGTAGGCTAATATAAGTTTTACATTATTATTATTATGTTGGAGCCCAAGGCATTACGTAGGTGGTGGGGTGGGCGCCGATTGGCTAAATGAATTGGGCTCTTGAGTTTGTAATTTTAGGTAAGCTAGGACCGTAATGTAATGAATAGGTAAGTTAAGGCTACGTTGTAACACATACTCATTAATAGATTTAGGGTTTAAGTTTTATATTATTATTACTAAGTTGGAGCCCAAGGCATTACGTAGGTGGTGGGGTGGGTGCCGATTGGCTAAATGAATTGGGCTCTTGAGTTTTATAATTTTAGGTGAGCTAGGGCTTAATTGTAATGAATAGGTAAGTTGAGGGTACGATAGCCGATTGACTCTGGATTTCAAAGTCTCTTGTCAGAGGTAAGCCTTGGTGGCCAGTGGTGAACCGGCAATGGTTTACTATCCGGACGGCAATGGTTTACTATCTGCACGGTAATGATTTATCATGCGGCACGGCCATAGTCTACTACCCGCACGGCTTCCGGACGGCAAATGGTTTACTATCCGCACGGCAATAGTCTACTATCCGCACGGCAATGGTTTACTATCCGGTGCCCTGGCTGTCGGTGAACCTCTGTGCAAGGAGGGAGAATGAAGGGGGACTTTCGACTATCGTACCATTATTAATTTAATATATATTAGTTAAGGTAATTGAATAGGTAGATAGGATTATTTTTATTAAGCAATTTGAGATGCAGGCACCGCTAAGCTTTCTGATGAGAATCTTCTCTTTATTTTTCTTCCTCAATACGGGCTGTGTTTCATCAACAATCTCGGGAAGACAACGTAGGAACCGGACCGAATTCAACATTCTGCCTTTGTCGAATGGACGACGGTAAGTTTTTTTTTACATTTTACTCTCTTTATTATTTTAAAATACTATTTATTTGCCATTATTTTCATTTAAAATTTTTTTGCTTTTAAGATTCTAACATTTACTACGCTAATAAAAAAAATTGTCTACAGAATGATGAGAGGTGGGCAGTGGTGGGCGTCAGCACGTTTCAGATGGTGGTCTCTCGTGATGATTTACGTATGAGGATGGTGGTGGTGTAAGAAGAATCAGCGCGTTGGCTGTTCGACTGACACTCAGAAGTTCGGATGACATCTTGTGTGCCGACCAGATGATGGTGGTCGGTGCAATAGAGTACAGAAACTAAGATTTTTGAAGTAAGGAAGGTTTAGTTTCGTTTGTTTTATTTTTCTCATTCATTCATTTTTCACTCAATCTTTCAAATTATTCTTTCATTAATTGACGTTAATTCATTCTATTCATTCATTCATTCTTTTAACTAATTATTTAATCATTCAGTTAATCATTTATTCGTTCGTTCCTTTGTTCTTTGATTTACTACTAAGCTAATAAAAATAACTTTTCTACAGAATGATGAGAGGTGGGCTGCACGTTTCAGATGGTAGTCTCATGATGATCGTTCCGATGACAATTTGAAGAAAACAACGATTTTTGAAGTATGGTTTGTTTCTTTTTTTTTATTTTTCTCATTCAAATTATTCTTCCATTAAAAGATTCATTGATTCAGTCTATTCATTCATTAAATCATTGATTGATTAATTAATTAGTTAATTAATTAATTAATTCAACCAATCATTCAGTTAATCATTTATTATTTATTAATCAAAAAAACTTGTCTACAGAATTATGAGAGGTGGGCTGTGGTGGGCGTCAGCATGTTTCAGATGGTGGACTCATGATGATCGTTCCGATGACAATTTGAAGAAAACAACGACGATTTTTGAAGTATGGTTTGTTTCTTTTTTTTATTTTTCTCATTCAAATTATTCTTCCATTAAAAGATTCATTGATTCAGTCTATTCATTCATTAAATCATTGATTGATTAATTAGTTAATTAATTAATTAATTCAACCAATCATTCAATCATTCAGTTAATCATTTATCATTTATTAATCAAAAAAACTTGTCTACAGAATTATGAGAGGTGGGCTGTGGTGGGCGTCAGCACGTTTCAGATGGTGGACTCGTGATGATCGTTCGATGACAATTCGAAGAAAACAATAATAAATGTTAACGGGAAATTTTTTGCCGTCGTACCTTAGAAAGTACTCGAATTTGAACAAAGAATTGGAATGTTTTGGAGTGATTGGGTGGATTGTTATCTCAGTAAGATAAGTTGCTTACTGCCTTTTTCCAATGGCTTGGTTTTTTATTTAAAAAAATTTTTTTTTCAGATTTAGTGTTTCTCAGTACCCGGTCAAATTCATGATGCGTGTCAGATGATGGTCGGTGCAGTGGGTAGTGAGTGAAGAAGTTTCTGGAGAGTACACACGCGAACATTTACAAACACATATCAATACAACACACACATACACAACATCCATTCATTCGGTGTCGTTGTTGTTATGTTTCTCTTCAACTTTCTATTTTTTTTACCGGACTTTAATTTAATTCATAGGTAAGTTAGGGATTGAGATGAGTTGAACAATCGTAGGTAGGCTAGGGCTTAACATTAGTTTAAAAGTTTCAACTACAATAAAAACACTAAAATATGTTAAATAAAATACCTGAAACTTGTAAAATTCTTAATGTAGAAATGCCAATTTGTAGGTAGGAAGATGAGTTGATTTAATCATTATAGGTAAGCTAGGGCCCTGAGAGTAATTTAATTGTAGGTAGGTGACTGACTACTATTCTTGCGACTTTTTACTATTTTTTTTTGTGATGTGTTTGTTTTCGCTTCACACCACCACACCACACCAACAAAACAAACAAAAATTTTTTATCGTCGTCGCCTTAAATTTTACTTTTATGAACAATCTTTTATATAATGTCTAATTTATTTATTTATTTGTTTGTTAAATGTTGATCGGTTTCTAACTTAAATGATAATTAATTTTTATTGGTCGATATTTCGTTATGTTTGTTTGCTTAAAATTCGAACGTTATTAATTTTTTGTCTTTGTCCATTTATGGATGATATCAAATAAAAGGAACTGTTGTGTTTTTCTTTTCTTACTTAAATCTCGAAATTGTTTGCAGATATGTACATTTTTTTATATTTTTTTTCCGTTTTTTTTTTCATAATTCAATTTTCGTTCGTTCGTCTAATTTGTTCATTGGTTCGTTCATTTGGTTCATTCAATTTGGTTCATTGATTAGTTGATGGATTAATTGATTAGCCGATTGGCTGGTTGATTAGTTGATTGAATAAATGATTGATTGAATGGTTGGTTGGTTGGTTGGTTGGTTGGTTGGTTGGTTGGCTGGTTGGTTGGTTGGTTGGTTGGTTGGCTGGCTGGTCGGTTGGTTGGTTGGTTGGTTGGTTGGTTGGTTGGTTGGTTGGTTAAATCACTGACTGACTGATTGATTGATATATTGCTCTGTTGTATTAAACGTTTTAATTACTGTATTGTTTTAAACATAATAAGTCAAGTAAATATTTCATGTAGTTTGCTTGTAAAATCATTTTCAATATTATACATACGCCGTTTTATTCTCTATACATATATGATATATGTCTAACTCATATGTCACAATGTAACATCTTTAGTATATCACAATATGTGCAATATTATTCATGAAATTAAATAAGAATTTAAAAGAATGGTTAACAGATGAGTGAATTAAATGTCCTTTTAAATGAATTATTCAAAATTATTCATCCTCTTTTAAATGATCACCTCTCTTGCCCCAGCCTCTCCTCTTGTAAACTTCTTCAAATATTCTTTTGCCCCACCCGCGTCTTTTCGGGAAGCCATTATAACATGGATACTCTTCACAGTCGACATGGACCAATGAATTTTGTGGCAGAAGTCCTAACGGTTCGTCTTCGGAGTCGTCGAATGCAAACTCGGGATCATTGACGACTGTTGGAGATTTCTGCTTCGTATGTCGTTTTGCCCATCCGCGATGCTTCTCAAAGTTTCGTTTCTCGAGGTTTGATGTAGTTTCTGGGCAAGTGATTGGCTTTGATGTCTCTTCCGACAGACAAATTTGTAAGTTATGAAGTTGTAGAAGTAAAATATTTATTAAAATTAATGAAAGATAATTCATTTTTGATATTTTAAGATTCGAAATTCTTTACGCGCAAAATTTCCGTTGAAAATTTGCCTATATATATACATTGAAGACAGCTGAATATAACATTGACTTTAGTTTTTTACATTCTGCCCTCTGTTTAGACATTTAATTTCTAATTTATTTTAAAATGTCAATGGAACTAAAACTACGGAAAAAACTAATTTGTCATTAGAATTCAGTTAACTCAACTTGAACAGATGTGTGGATTAATTTGAAATTTTGAACGTTTGAAAAGTTAAGAACGTTCAATTTGCTGATTACTGACCTACGTGTGATGAGTTTATTCACTTGAGATTTGACGGAGAAAGCTTTTAAACTAAATGCTCTTGAATGTTTCTCACGCATTCAATCAATTTTTTGAAGAAAGAAAAAACTCGACAAACTCTAAAAACTTATTTTATTTAGAGTTAAATACACGGAGTTGAATGTTTTTGGAGATATCCGACCACAAAGCCTTCCACCATTAAACATTTCAATTCCGAATAAAAAAATTAAAACACGCTAATAATAAATTAAATTACTTCAATTAGACAAATGAAAATGAAATGAAATTAATTCTCTTTAACGAGTGTATAGTTTGGTAATATCGAATCGATATCGGTAAAATCGATAACTCGAAAAACTCAAACAAGAACCGAACAATACCGATCAGACTTGCTAACGAATAGAAACAAAAATAAAACTCTCGAAACCGATTTTCGTTCGAATATTATCACTGATACCACTTGTGGCATGCGGCATCCTGCTGTACAAATTGATGGTCGGTATCAATACCGGCTTCGATAAGACCGGCTACACACGGTTCCGGTTCCTTTCTCGTAAATTCGTTCTTGTATTCGGTACAACATTCTAACGGAGCACCTTGGTTGGGGAATAGTTGTAGGTTATTTTTTAATAATTTTTTTATCTGTGAAAAAAATTGCCTGGGTTTTTAAATTAAATTTTATTTTAATTATACATTAATTGAATATTCTCAAATTTAATCACAAGAAATTGAAGGTAATAAAAAAAGGAAAATTTGAAAGAAAAATAATTTAACAAAACTCCTTACAAGCCAGGTAGGCGGCCACATTTGGTTTTTTACTCTTCCTAGCCGCCCAACCCTTCCTGATGAAATCATTTCGATAGCTCGTGATCCCACAGAACGGATCAGAAATTGGGATGTAAGCCGGAGAGATGTGCTTGTGAGGTCTGCTGGCGTCCCATCTCTGAAACTCCGTCTTGTAAGTTGTGTTGGCGTTGAAAGGGGCCAAGATGCATTTCAATTTTTCTCTCTGTAGTAAGCGAGAATGAATAAATGGATGAATGGATACAAAGAGAAAGATAGATGGATATGCAGACAGACAGATAGACCAAAAAACTGGTAAAATAAATTTAAAATAATATTTTTGTGAAATTTTTTTCGAACCTACCTTTGGCACAACTTTAACTACTTCGATGGGTTTCCTGGTGTATTCCAATTTGTGAGTCGTGTCACACGTCATCTGGCCCTCTATTGGAACATATGGTTCGGCCTTATGTTTGTAAGCTGCCTGTAGAGGCCACCTAGAGAGAGAGAGAAAGAAAGAAGAAATTGTGTGTATGTGTATTTGTGTGTGTGTATTTGTGTGTGTGTATGTGTGTGTGTGTTTGGGTGGTTTCATGAGTATGTGTAGTTAATTCTCTCGCAAGTACTTGTTCCTATTTCAATATGTGTTTGTAAATTGTGCAAACTCGCCCAATAAAATTACTCAATTTTGTTATTATTCTTATTATTCGTCTGGTAATTATTAATATTTATAATTATTATTAGTTAATATTACTATTAATTATTACTATTAATTATTCATTCAATTATTCGCATTTATGTACCTGATAAAATCTGTCCTGTTGGTTGTCTTATCGTCAATTGGCTCCAAAGCAACGGACGGTTTGACGTCAGGTTTGCAGCTGGCCACCATTTCTTACAAATTATTATAATTATTTATTATTATTATTTATTATTATTATTATTATTGTTGTTGTTATTATTTATTTATTCTCGAAAGTATGCAAAAAACAGTATAAACGACCAGAATAAAATGAAATATCAAAACAATAATTTAGAAAATGTATCCTGAAACCAATTTCTTTGCGAATGAACTCAGTCCTGTAGACCGTTTTATCATCAATGGGGCAGGATAGGGGGTGGTATTCCTCCTTGATCCCTACGGATTTTTCCGGAAGGGGGTGTCTGATGAATTGATCCCTATGTTCCGTACTTGTGTCAAGTGGCTCCGTAGATAGTGTCGCAGATATGTCGGGTTTTTTGGATTTTCGGTGCTGTGTATTTTTATATTTGTGTCTTTGTTTGTATTTACAAATGTGTGTTTGCTTGTATGTGTGTATGTATATATGTATGTAAATATGTGTAGGTATGTGTATATGTATGTAAATGTATATATTTGTATGCGTATATGTACAGGTATGTGTGTGATGTTTTGGAGTTTAGCCTTAATTTGAAAACTATGTTCTCTAACATTTAACACAAAACTTTCTTTGAAAAATATTGTAAAAAATTATAGGAAAAAAAACCTACAGAAGAAATATGCCTGACGTAGTTAGTCTTATAAATAGTGGCCCCATCGAATGGGTCGGTGTTTGGGTGGTAGTCACGGATGACTTTTGCCTTCTCAAACACTCGTGGCCAACGTATGTAGTCAGCTAAATTAACAATTCACACACACACATATACATACGTATATAGGAAACGAAACGAAACGAACATACCTCCAAACGTACATACAAACATACTTTCATTTGAAGTTTGAAACATACATTCAAGCATGTATACATAGATAGGTGGAAACTAACTTTTATTTGAAGTTTGACCTTCGAATGGAGGTAGGCACATCCTTTTTAAATTCCTCTCTGTCTGTTTTGACGGGTTGATCGGCTTGCCTTCCAATTTTATTAGAGACACATACACGCTATTTTTAAAACACACACACATTTACATACATATTCATACGCACACATACATACACACAAACACACACACATACATATTCACACGCAAACATACACACACACACACACACACATACGTGTATATTCAGCCTTATATACAGTGCATCCTTCAAATGGGTTGTCAGGCGGATGATAAGGGTCAGGGACATGACGATTTGGCTGATCCAAAGGATGTTTTACAAAGTCAACTCTGTATATATATGCGTGTGTGCGTGCGCGTGTGTGTGCGTGCATGTGTGCGTGCGTGAGTGTGTGTTTGTATAAGTGCAAACTGACCGATTAGTTGTCTGATTGCTGATTGGTTCGCACGCGAGCGAAGCGCCTACTTCCGGTTTGCATGATTTGACCTGATGAGGATGATGATAATTGTGAGGATGATGATGAGGATGATGAAGAAGAGGATAGTACAGATGATGATATGATGATACAGCTACTGATGTTAACATTACCGGCTCAATTTCTTTTCTTATGTACGTGGTTCGGTATTCGCTAGCCGGACAAATACCGCAAGAATCGGTTTTGAAGGTACAATTCTTTGGACAACGATGGCGACTGAATGGTTGATGAAATAAATTAATGACTAAGCAAACGAATGCATGGATGAATGAATGAATGAATGAATGAATGAATGAATGAATGAATGAATGAATGAATGAATGAATGAATGAAAGAATGAATGAATTAATGAATAAACGAGTGAATGAATGAAATATTTTTCAAAATAACCCGCAACTGCACAGCTGGCACAGACATTTTGGTTTCATTTTATTGAAAGTATTAACTCAAAGCAGAGCATGAACTTCAGTTATCTTCTCATCAATCTTTACTTAACTCAAAATTTTAAATGGCAGTTTGTAATAAATAAACAACAAATAACAACAACAACAAAAAATGACGTCATCATCGAAAAAACAGAAAAAAAAGCTCAAGATACTTACTTACACACACATATACACGTACACACACACATGAATATTCATATATAAATATATTTATTAATGTATATTGTATATACAACATATAGGACATCAATATGGGCTTTTTTTTCAATGAAACCTCTTTCTAAAAATTTTCATTTGTTGATAAAGTTATCTATGGCTCAGAAGTTTCTGTTTACATTTAAAAAGTGAATTTTAATCTCAAGTAAACATAGGGGGTGTAGGTCTTTAATTAATATTAATTACACTGAAATACAGAGTTTCACTAACCAAAATGACGAAAATGACGGATAACAACGTTTATGAGGTTAGTAACTAATTAATCATTTTTTTTTAATATTTCATACTTGGTAAATAATTTTTAAAGTAAAGTTTACAAAAAACTCTCTAAAAATCTTTTGTAAAGTCAAGTCATTTTCACTTTTTTTGGTTTGGCCTAACACTATTGAATAAAAAAGCATCAATCCATACACTTTACTTTCAGAATAAGGGCTGGTTGGATTAATTTAATTTTTTAATAGTTTGTTATTTATTTGTGTTTAATCTTTAATAATTATTAATTAATGATTTGTTTAAAGTTTTTTATGTGTAGTAAATTTACTAAATTTACTGGTTATATTTACACACACGCACACAAACAAACACACACACACACACACACACACACAGACCTACTATGACCATGGGTACTAATAGAATAGCATTATTGCTAAAAAAAATGAAAATAAATTCCACCAACTAAACTTTGTCTCCCAAATTAGTATGATGTTAAAGAAGATGAAGATCAAAATTTAAAATTACAAGAAACCATCGAATTATTGGTGGCGTCGGGGTTCTTCAGGGCCAGAATCAAGGGCCTATCTCCATTTGATAAGGTTCCGCTTTCTGCTATAATAATAATTGATAATTATTATTATTTATTATGATTTATTATTATTATTATTTATTATTATTATTGTTATTATGAAGGTGGTTGGAGGTATGGTCTGGTGCATATCTGTCTGCAGTTACGACATCAATGTCGACCTGTTTTTTCAAGAGAACTCCACCATTGGTCAGAAGATGTTAGTTATGATTATGATGATTGTGATGGTGCTGATGATGATGATTGTGGAAATGATGATGATTGTGGAGAGGATGATGGTGATGACGATGATGAGGTGAGGTGAGGAGGGAGGTGGTGTATTTTTTTTCATGTTTCGTCGAAATCATTTTCATCGCATCATCAGCGTCGTCATCATCATTGCCCCCACCACCACCACTACCATCATTATCATAACTCAAATTAGTGCCCTAACTGAGAAAATAGTGAATGTACTGAACCTGATGAAATGTCCTCACCGAGTCGATCCGCACCAAATTCAGGGCTTAGATTTCATCCATATCTTCCCTGTCGTTCAAGTTTGTTTTGCGTTGTTGTGATTTCATGCATTCATTCATGCATTCATTCATGCATTCATTCATTCATTCATTCATTCAATCATTCATTCATTCATTCATTCGCAATTAATATTCAGTGGTTGGTGAAAAAAGCCATAGAGAGCAGGAAGGATTATGAAGACGAGAACAGGAGCCATGCATTAATGCACTTTAATAGGATAATGCATCTGTCTTGTGTTAGTGTGTGTGTGTGTTTGTTTGTGTGTGTGTGTGTGTGTGTGTGTGTGTGTGTGTGTGTGTGTGTGGGTGTGTGTGTGTGTGTGGTGTGTGTTATTCAGTTTTTTTGTTTCAATAATAAATATTACGATAATGATATTAATACTGATAGGATGAAGATAAGGAAAGAGTGAACAGAGTCGCTTCAAACAACATACAATCAATTGATGTATGTTTGTCTGTATGTTTGTCTGTATGTTCATTCGTTTTTTCGTTCGTTCGTTTGTTTTTTTTATGTATGTATGTTTGTATGTATTCATGTATGTATGTATGTATGTAAGTCTATAAGTTTTTATGTATTTCTCCTTTTCTTTCTCTCTCTTTTTCTCTCTTTCTCTCTCTCTTTTCATTTGGTCAAGTTTTAAATAATGTTTTGTTTAACGTGTTTTTGACTTAATTTCTCTCTCTCTCTCTCTATCTCTCTCTCTCTCTCTCTCTCTCTTACTTTCTCTTACTTTCTCACTCTCCTCTCTCTCTCCCATCACACCACAGCAAGCTTTCCTGCCCCAGAGATATTTCAAAAGAGCAGACGATGGAAATGTGAACCTGGATGAATGTATGCAGGTCCAGTCAACGCTGTTGGAGTATGGAAAGTCGGTTGTTGTTTTTGTTTTATTTATTTTAAAAAAAAATATTATTTAGATTGATGCTGTTTTTGATGATGTTGTTGTTGATGTTGATGTTGTTTTTGATGTTGTTGTTGATGTTGCGATTTTTTTCATTCTTATCAACAGAAAATATTATAGTTCTTCATCTACAACAACAACAACAACGTCAACAACAACATCAACAACAACAACATCAACAAAATTTGTCGACGTTAAACAGCAACATCAACAACAACAACGACAACAAAGTTTGGATTATGATCAAGAAATGGTGGGTTTTTAGTTTTTAAACGTTTTGAATTGTTTATAACAACAACATCCACAACAACAACAACAACAACAACATCAGCAACAACAACATCAACAATTTCATTGAAGATCCAGGTGAATGCCCTGATGAGTAGCATGTCTACAACTGATCTGAAAAAGGTTTCGAAAGAATGAAGGAGTGGTTGGATAGATGAATGAATGAATAGATGGATGAATGTATGGTGGATAGATGGATGAATAAATAAATGAATACATGAATGACTGAATTTTCATTATTTTTTGCCGTAGTAGTTATAATTAAGACAACATCATCTTAATTACCAAGTCAACAAACTTACCATCATCACAATCATCACCGCAACCGTCATCATCATCATCGTCATCACCATCATCATCATCGATATCAGAACTCCATTGCACCGGAAGTCCTCAGTTCGCTTGTTTTGAATCATGCAGATGAGATAAACAAACTCATCACACATTACGATGAACAAGTGAGTGAACGAACGAACGAACGATAAATGAATGAGTGAATAAATGAATGAATGAACAGCTAAGTAAAGAATCGGTGAATGAATAAATTGATGAAGTATATTTTAAAAAATATTAATAAAAATATTCCCAGAGATTGAAAGAGGAAAAAGGTCATCACGTGACTGGCAGGAAAAAGATCGCGTCCTTGAAGCAGGACGTTGAAAAGCTCAAGTCGAATATACATGAGGTTATTTTTTTTTTTATCTATGTTTATCCTAAGTATATTGTCATATCTATGGATGTTCATTATCTTTGTTTCTGTATTTTTATGGTTTATTTGTTGTTTTTGGTTTAGCTGGACAGTGAGAAGGCGATGTTGGAAGAAGAAGCTGAAGAATGCGAACGACAATTGAAACCGGTATACTGTTGTTGTTGATGTTGTTGTTGATGATGATGATGATGTTGTTGTTGATGATGATGTTGATGACGATGCTGATGATGATGATGACAATGTTGATGATGATGATGTTTTCTTAATGAAGTTATTAGATGAACAAGTGAAATTGAACAATCTCGAAAGGGAACTTTATGACGTTGAAAACGAAGCTAACAATAAGAGGTTGGTTTTCTTTCTCTTCTTTTACTCATTCATTCATTCATTCATTCATTCATTCACCAGTCAAATGGATAAGTTGAGTTCTTTAGTCAGCAGGAGAGAGGAGTTGAAAAAAGAAGAAAGCGCTTTTAAAGAAAAGTGTTTGGTGAGTTCATTCGTTCATTTGTTCACTCGTTCACTCACTCATTCATTATTGTTTTTTCACTCTTTCTCTCTCAAAACATAACATACAAAAATATAAATACCTTCTCGCAATATGATTGGTCGAACAGATTGAACAGTCCAAACTCGAAGACGCAATTGGCCTGCTGAAATCACGTGATCAGTCGGTTGATCAACAACAAATGGTATAGTGATGATGATGACGATGATGATGATGATGATGATGACGACGATGGTGATTTTTTCTTTCGAAGTCTACAGAGTTAGAAGAACTAGAGCAAGAGTTAGCGGATAGTGTTGAAAAACTTAAAAAGATCAGATTGATATTGGTTCGTTGTTGTTGTTGTTGTTGTTGTTGTTGTTGTTGTTGTTGTTGTTGTTGATGTTGTTGTTGTTGATGTTGTTTGCGCTGATGTCAATGCTAGTTGTATTGCAACAAAAATTTTACCGTCGTTATTCTTACTGATAATAATAATAATTATAATTATGATAATTATTATGATTATTACTTTTTTTAAAATATTTAGGCGCGAAAAAATCGAGAAATTTCTGGACTCCAAAGGCAAATCGACGACGTTCCGAGTCGGGCCGAACTTAATCAGTACCAATGCCGATTCATTGAGTTGCATAATCAAGGTTCTGATTGGTTGGCTGGTCGGTTGGTTGATTGGCTGATTGGTTGGTTGGCCGGTTGATTGATTGACTGGCTGGTTGGTTGATTGATTGATTGATTGGATGATTGGTTGGTTGGTCGGTTGATTGATTGATTGGCTGATTAGCTGGCTGGCTGGTTTGTGGTTGGTTGATTGGTTGGTTGATTGGTTGATTGATTAGCTGATTGGCTGGTTGGTTGGTTGGCTGTTTACAAAAATCAACTCACCAACATCAACTCTGACGTCACAACATCAACTCTGACGTCACAACATCAACTCTGACGTCACAACATCAACTCTGACGTCACCAACATCAACTCTGACGTCACCAACACCAACATCATCGTAAGTAATCGTCATTACATCAGTTTCGTGGAAGCACAAGGAGACCAAGCAGTATTTCGCCCTCTACAATACCCTCGAAGATACGAGGATGTACATCAATAAGGAGGTCTTTCCATAGATATCAAATGCTGTTTACATAGATAAATAAAATGTTGATTACATAGATACAAAATAACGATAATAATAATCACAGTGATAGTTACAGTAATTATTGTTTATATTTTTCATCCAGGTTAACTTGCTGAACTCAATACATGACAACTTCGAAAGGTTTTAGGAATGATTTTGCTTAATATTCTAATCATCATCATCACCAACAACAACATCATCATCATCATCATCACCAACATCATCATCATCACCAACAACAACATCATCATCATCACCAACAACAACATCATCATCATCACCAACACCAACATCATCATCATCACCAACACAAACATCATCACCAACAACAACATCATCATCACCACCGACAGAGCCATGCAGTCGGAGAGTCAGAGGACAGCCTTCATGAAACAGTTGGACCAAATAGTTGATGGCGTTAAACAGAGTAAAATAAAAGTAAGTAAGATGGATGGGTGGATGGATGGATGGATGGATGGATGGGTAGATGGATGGATGGGTGGATGGATGGATGGATGGATGGATGGATGGATGGATGGATGGATGGATGGATGGATGGATGGATGGATGTGTGGATGGATGGATGGATGTGTGGATGGATGGATGGATGGATTGATGAATAAGTGAATGCATGAATGTATGCAGTCCCATTACAAACATGTAAAAAAAGGGCGCAAACTCAACGAGCAAATGCACGCACACGTACACGCACACACACACACACACACACGCACACACACACACATAGAAGCAAACAAACCAAAAAACACAGGTTGAACGTAAGAAACAGGATTTAAAGATGACGCTGAGCGAGCTGCAAGATAAACTCAACGAAGTATTGGACAGGCAAAGACTTTATTTCAAAACTGTGAAGGATTTCCAAGACGTTAGTAATTGTCGAACCAGTAGTGAATTAATTAGTGAATGAATGAATGAATGTTGATTGGATGAATGAATGAATGTTTATTGGATGAATTGATAGACTGGTGAATGAATGAATAAATGAATGAATGAATGAATGTTGATTGGATGAATGAATGAATGTTTATTGGATGAATTGATAGACTGGTGAATGAATGAATTAATAAATGAATTAATTCATTTTTATACACGCTCATCTTATTTGTACATTTACACTTTAACTCATTTCTTTATTAGTCCATTAACTCATGTATCTTTTATTCATTTTCAATCCAACCAATCAATCAATCCGTCAATAGATCAATCCTTCCTTCATTCATTCATTCACTCATTCATTTATTCACCAAGGAGTGCAAGAAGAATGAATTGCTACAGATGAAACTGCAGCAACTGACATCGGCCTAAATCGACATAATTAATTATTATTATATTAAACGAAGTAATTTTTTATTATCTGCTTTTGTTATTATTATTTTTGCTATTATTCTTGCTATTATTATTATTGTTGTTGTTGTTGTTGTTATTATTATTATTATTATTATTGTTATTATTGTTGTTATTATTATGGATGGATGGATGGCTAAGGAAACGAATGAACAAATGAAATGAACGCGTATGCAGTTTATTGTAGGATCATCATTCTTTAAATTTTTAATACAAATTTTGAAAAAAGTAAAAGATAAATGCATTGACTGTTTAATGTTACACACTCTCTTTCTCCCTCTCTCTCTCTTTTTTCTCTCCTTCTTCTTCTTCTTCTCCTTCTCTCTTTTTCCAAATAAATTCATAAAAGACTATGATTAATGTCTAACAACAACAACAACAATAATAACAACAATAAGTATGTAAAATATGTAGCTACAGCACTAGCCTGGCTAGAGTTCCGACGAATCGAATGGTTATAAAATGTTGAGTAAAAAATTTGAATGAAAGAACGAACAAATGAATGAATGAGTAAATGAATGAACGATTGAATGAAGGAATGAACAGTGATAAAAATTTACCACACATACACACACGCGCACGCACATACACGCACACACAAATAGTTTTCATGGCGGATTAAATATGAATAATGCTCGTACTACTACTAAAAATAATGATAACAATAATAATATTAACAACTATAATAATAACAACAATAATGGCTTTAATGCAAATTTGGCTATTGGCCAAATGACGCTGTCAAAGCTAAGCTAAAGCAATGTACTATACACACATGCATGCATACATACATACATGCATACATACATACATACATACACACATACATACACACACATATACATACATTCACACATAATGTACATATATATATATATATATATATATATATATATATATATGGCAAATAAATTAAAAATCCCATCGTGTGAGCTGCTAACATTAAGACATGTTATATAAGATGTTTCAAAATGGCGAATAATCATTACGATAAATAATAACAATAATTTCTTATAACACCAATAATAATAATAATAATAACAAGATGATCTATAGTATGAAGCAGCTGAAACACATGTGCGTACCGATTTTCGTGCTAGTTATCCTGTTGAGTTTGTTGTGGCGACTGTTGTTCGCGGGCGGACCGAAAAAGAACTTTATCGCAAGTTAGAAAAGTATTTTTTTTTTTTATTTGAAATAAAAGATAAATGCTTTGGCTGTTTAATGTTACACACTCTCTTTCTCTCTCCTCCTTCTTCTTCTCCTTCTCTCTTTCTCTCTCTGTCTTCACTTAGCCTTCTCGATTCTAAGACCAAAAAGATACGTTTGTACTAGGAGCTGATCACACTGCTACAATGTATAATGGCTTGCTATGATTTTATAAGGTAGAACCATGGATTGGATATATTATATTACATCCATGGGTAGAGCCTTCACTGTCTGCTGAACTGTATAACAACAGAGGACATGAGTCACTCCTACAACAACAGAGGACATGAGTCACTCCTAAATGAATATTTAAGCACTTAACTCTTAAGATTATTCTAATTTGAAAATAAATAAGTTTTATTAATAATAATAAATTAAATGAGTTGAATTAAATAAATTAAATTAATTAAATTAAATTAAATATAAAAGAAATTGAATAAATTAAATAAAATAAATTTAATAAATTAATAATAATAAATTTAAAAAAAATTCCCACAAAGCCGATTGCTACTGGAACGTATCCATAAACTCGAACAAACCAGGAAGCTCCCCAGTTAGGAACGCTTCCACAGTGGGCCACTGCATGCAACGATGCTCTCAGGACCCAAAGTGCGACGGTTCGAATGCAAGCCTAGCCCTTTAACATTTTTTTAAAAATTTAGACATTTGTTTAAACTCATTTTATTTAATACTCCGTTGTTACATATTACTCAACAGATATTTCTCTATAAATTATTCTCTCTCTCTCTCTCTTTCTCTCTCTCTCTCTCTCTCTCACACACACACGCACGCACACACACACACACACAACAGAACCAACACATAAATAAGTTTGCAACATTTTACTCCTTTTTCTTCTAAAGTTCTCAACACAACAACAACAACAACATTGAAACAATCAATATATTTTCATGCATGTTCGCATGTCACTTGACCCTAACCCTAATCAATACATTTAGCACCATCATCGTTGTTATCGTCTTCTTCACCATCATCATCACCACCACCACCACCATCGTCATCATCACCACCATCGTCATCATCATCGTGAACTTTTAGGTTTCGACTTCTCAGAGGAGAGTAGCGATGTCAAATGTTGGCTCGGTCAAGTTGGGGGCTTTGAGACGGTCTACAACAGGGCCCACAAGGTCGTCCACTATGATAAAGTTTGCGGAAGGGAAAAACCCAAAGATGAAGGTCAGATGGGGTCAGATGAAGGTCATGCATGGGGTCATACGGGGGTCATTAATTAATTTTCGTAGTGATTATTTGTGAATTAATTGTATACTTAAAATTTGAGAAAACCTTTGGAGTGAATTGCCGACTGACAATTAAATTTGTGACTTTAAATAGTAATTGTGTGTGTATGAGTTGGCAGGCGCCTACAATTTCACAGAATGTTCCTGGATGCTGACCCCCAACAAGCATTCCCTTGGTTCAAGTGTTATGGGGCACATACTGAACAAGAGGGACTGCCTGGCCGAGTGTAATTCAATCTGGAACTGCTGGGGCGTTGATTGGAATGAACATAACCCACAGAAGTAGTTCAATTTAAACATTTTTTTTTATATAATTTTAAAATAATAATAGTTTCTATTATTTCTCTATCTTTTTATGTTTCTCTTTATATTTCTCTCTTTCTTTATCTCATTCTCTCTCTCTCTCTTTCTCTCTCTCTCTCTCTCTCTCTTGATGGAATTGAGAAAGAGACAGAGATGGAATAGTCAATACTTTATAAAATAGTTGGCACATACTATGAAAATGTCAGGTAAGACGCTCCTATTTCTCTTTCTCCTCTCTCTTTCTCTCTTTTTCTCTCTATATATATATAAGGAAAAAGAAAGAGAGAGAGAGAGAGAGATTTCAATAACCAACCCAAGGGCAAAACTGCATAACAAATATCAAATAATAACGCCATATGTTTATGTTTATATAACTTAGTCATTGAATGTTTAGCCTCGAGCTAGGCATTAAATATTCGTCATTAGAGATTATTTTTCCTCAAAGTGTGAATACATTGAAAGGATGGATGGATAAACTGAGAACTAACACACACCAATAAGGTGCTGGCTGGCGAGTGATTACAGTCTAGACATATCCAACTCACCTGGGATTGATCATTATACTAAGATATGTGGAGCAGGTCTTTTCATTATTCTATTTTTACTCTGTCTTTAGCGCTATATAAATTGCCATTTTGTTGTTGTTATTATTATCATTGTTTTTGTTATTAACTCTCTTAAGTAATTCACACACACACACACGCACACACACACACGCACACACACACACACACACTTGCATGTGACAAGCGATGTTATCTCTTTACATCCAAACCTGATCGTCAATCACTGCCATCATCGTCACCATCCTCACCCTCATCACCACCATCAACCATCATCATCATCCACCATCATCATCATCAACCATCATCATCATCAACCACCACTACCACCACCAAAGGAATGACAACCCCTCCTACAACGACTCCATTCGGTCTCTTCATAAGGTCCATGACAACGGGTTGGTGTGTGTTTTTTTTACGATAAGTTGAATGTGATTGGCGTAGGTTTCGAGAGTTAATTTTTAAATTCAAGTTTTCAATTTAAGTATGCAGATGGAAGATGTACAGCAACAATTTCTCTCCGAATGGCGTTTTAAAACCAGCGTACAAGAATCTGAAATCCTGTCTAGACGGCTGTCTAGACACCCAATCATGTTTCTCCATAAGCTGGTCTGAAAAGTCAGACGAATGTTGGTTCTCCACTTCGGAAATGTTTGGCGCCAAACAGGGCTTCAAACATTTAAAATACGTCTGCAAACTCATTAAAAGTGAATTTAATATGAAAGCTGGCCTTAAAAGTTAACTATTTCATCCGGTTTTGTGAAAATGTGACAATTTTTAACATTTATCTCCATGAAATTTCATTTGTAAATAGTGTAAATAGATATATGTATATGTGTATATGTGTTTGTGTGTGTGTGTGTGTGTCTGTGTGTGTGTGTGTGTGTGTGTGTGTGTGTGTGTGTGTGTGTGTGTGTGTGTGTGTGTGTGTGTGAACATTTCATCGATAACATCGTTGTGTGTGATATAAAAAGCAGTACACTCGCATTGAAAATATTGTTAATACTTTGATTGATAAGAGAGAGACGGAGAAACACAAAGACAGACACAGACAGACAGACAAATTATTAAAAATATGTAAAAGATTATTCAAATAAATAGATCCTCTTTTAATTTATAAATTTAATCCAAAAATAGCAATTAAATAAAGACATCTTATCCGTTCTGTCATCAACTCATATGTTTATTCTCCCTCAAAACATTCATATAAAACCTTTCAGACCACCATAGAATATTCTAAATAAATCTCAACATCACTTATTATCGTTTTGTTGGGTTAGACTTTTTTTTATCTATGCGATAATATTCTTCATTAAAAGCTAATTAATGAGTTAAATGGACAGGTTCCTGATGTCATTAAGTATTAGATTAAAAAACAACATCGAAAGCAGAATTATTGAAAATAATAAATATAATTATAATAAAAATAATTATTATTGTTAATTATAAAATAATTATTCAAATAATATCAGATAATTATTCAAATAAAATCGAAAAATTCTATTTTCTTTATGGGGCGATGTTTCCGATCAACAACAACAGCGCTAAGCCTGTGTTTGAAAAATTTGAAATAATTATATTAATAATTAAAATTATTATATTTAAATAATATTAATTATTATTATTATTTATTATTATCTTAACGATATTCTTCTAACAAAAATCAAAATTTAACGAAAATTTCGATGAAGTTTAAAGATGAAAAACTTTGGATAAAAATGAACTCACCCATGATTGGAACAGCATAACGTACCGAAGCTAAGACGAGGAAATAGTTTTATTTTGTCAGAATTAACTTTTATTCATCATAAAATCGAATTTTTTCATTACGATATAAATTATTTTCATCAAAAAAAGTATAAAAAATGATAGGTAATTGTGAACTATATACAGACTTGAGGAACTTCTGTAGGTCGTCATCATGTTGCCTGCATTCATGAATGAGTGAATGTATGACTGAATGAATGAACGAACGAACGAATGAATGAATGAGAAAAAGAGAAAATAACACAACACGGCACAGTAAAAAACAGAGGGAAAGAGACTAAATCAACCCCATTATTAAAAAAAACTATTAACAACCCCTAAAAGGGCAAGTAAATTTTAAGACCAGCCGCAACCTCACCATAGCATGCGCCTGACATTTCGTAATGGTCGATTCCTAGGCTCGTGCTATATAAGGTGCCGCTAGTGGTCTGGTAACACCTCTGGCCAGCAGGGTTGAGAGAGTTGAAGTCGAACCCTGCATAAAATTCAAATCATTCCAGAATTTTCGGCTTTTTTGTTTCTGTTGCTTGCCACTAAACTTTTAACAACATATCATCATTTTCATCGTTATCATCATCATTTTCTTCTTCATCACCATCACCACCATCATCACCACTACCACCACCACCATCATCATCATCATCATCATCATCATCATGACTAGCCCATAGTACAGAGCAGTCTGTTGTTGTAGCAGTAGTCCTTGCAGTTGTCCAGGGTGTCGTTGGTCGGGGGGCGGATGGGGATGGGAATACCCCCTTTCGTCTGCGTGCTCGGATATTTGTTCCATACGCAATCAACCGGTACTGTGGTTGGGCGTTTTTATTATTTTTATTTTTGTTGTTGTTGTTGCTGTTGCTGTTGCTGGTGGTGGTGTTTTTATTCATCATTCATGTTCTTTCAACTCGGGTTTAAGTTCCATTCAAACACATTTAACTATGCCGTTAATGTTATTATTATTTAATGTTATTATTTTAATATTAATTAATGTTATTATTACTATTATTATCATTAATATTAAATAAAGAAAAATTATTATGAGTCTTATTATAAAATAAAAAACAATAATTTCAAACCAGTGAATGTGACTGCACTCGTTGGTCCGCTAGGCGGTTGTGTGGTAACTGCGTGTGCGTGTGTGTGTGTGTGCGTGTGTCTGTGTATGCGTGTGTGTGTGTGTGTGTGTGTGTGTGTGTGTGTATAAGTTGATGCATGTAGGTAGATTCAAATAACAATTGTTTGCCAAGCCAATGCCCAGACAGATTTCCGAACATACATTAATCAAGCCAAAAAAGCCACAAACATACAAATAAATAGAGAGTAATAGAGAGAAAGAAAAAGAGAGAGAGAGAGAGAGAAAGAGAGAGAGAGAGAAAGAAAGAGAGAGAAGGAAAGAAAGAAAGAGAGAATAAAACAAAAAACCAAACAAGCAAACACTGACAAACAAACAGACAGACACAGAAAAACTAACGAGGACACGAAATGAAGTAATGCAAAACACCGGCTGCCTCCCTCTGAACATTCATTGTAGATAGCCAGCACTTGATTCCACGGGAGTTTTTCTCATCCCAATCAAATCCGTACAGGCAGTTGTTGCTGCTAATACAAGTAGCTTGGCACTGATCCAGTGTGAATACGAGGGGCTGCTCTAACCCCCCTTGCGTGTTGGTGTTCTCTTTCGTGTACCAGGTACACAGACCCACAGCCAGATTTTGCGCTGCAGTTTGAAATTGAGCTACAGAAGAGAGCTGGGTTACAGTTGGATATTGAGCCGTAGTTGGGGATTGAGCTGTAGTTTTGAATTGGATGGATTTCGTGGTTGGATGGATTTGAGATTGGATGGATTGTGATATTGGATGGATTTTGGGATTAGATAGACAACATGAAATACAAAATTGTTTTTTCTTGTTAGTTGTTGAGTAAAATTAAAAAAATTTGCCAATTATATATTATTAAATTATAAAATGTATGTGTGTGTGTGTGTGTGTGTATGTGAGTCTGTGTGTGTATGTGTGTGTCTGTGTGTGAGTCTGTGTGTATGTGTGTGTATGTAAACGTGCGTGTGTTTGTATGTATGTGTGTCTGCCACTTACTCCAACAAACGAAACATTTAATGAAGAGAGACAGGAATATACAATACTTCAAAATCATTTTGTCGTTGTTGTTGCTGTTGTTGTTGATGATGTTGTTGTTGTTGATGTTGTTGATGATGTAGTCGTTGATGATGATGAAAAATAAAGACAGCTCCTGATATATGTATATAAATGAACCAATTAACCCAAAAAAACAGTTAAAAGATTAATTCGCTAAAATTAAAAACGAAACGATGATATGTTAAATATGTACAAGCTGACGAAAAAGTTAAGCAAATGATAGTAATATGTATTAACAGAACACCTCACTATTCAAGAGCTTTGGCTATCAGTCACACACACACACACATACATACACACAAATGCACACACACACACACACACACATATGTATATATATATATCACATACGCACACACTCATATATATATATATATATATATATATATATATATATATCCCATACATATATACACACACACATATGTATGAGAGAGAATTGTGAGAGAAAGAGTGAGAGAAAGAGAGAGAGAGAAAGAGAGAGAGAGAGAGAGAGAGAGAGAAGTTAAGTCATGCGTGTAATCGTGCACACATCTATAACGAGCATTTATTTAAAAATGAAAGACCAACTAATCAAATGATAATCTATATTAGTAATTTTTCAATTAAGTTACCTCAATTTGTTTTGTCATTTCAATTTCAAATCAAAATTAAATCCAAAATACTTTTTCAAATAGGTTTATTACTATTGAGAATAAAAGAATAATCTTGCCAACTGGATGAACTGCAAGACTATTCTATGATTGTTACAACACAATTATTATTGAATACACACACATACACGCACGCACACATATACTCACATATATACAGACACACACACACATACATACGCGCGCGCACACACACACTTTCCATTTAAATGTTCCTGTACTACTCCTTCAGCTGTATTAGAAAAATCAATTTCAAATAAATTACATAAAAATTATCTATCGTAAGAACAAAAAAAATATCACACACACACACGAACACACACACACACATACACACACACATACACACATCTAGAATGTTATTACATCAATCTTTGGTACATATGTGTATTTGCACAAGTCGTTTGAAGTTGAAAACGCCAAAAAGATTCTATACCTACAACAATCAATTTGTTACTATAATAATAATAATGATAATAACAACAAAAATAATAATAATAAAAATAATAATAACAATAGATTTACTATTCTTTATTATTGATTGTTTATTTCAATTCTCTTAATGTATTTGTATCATCTTATTCATTTTTGATGTTGTCCAAAAACTGCTAGACAAATTGTCGAAAAGAAACCTGAATGAATTAATGGATGAATTAATGAATAAATAAATTAATTAATTAATTAATTAATTATCGAATGAATGAATGAATGAATGAATTAGTTAATTTATCAATGAATTAATCAATGAATTCATGAACAGATGAATAGACAAATGAATGAATACACAAATTATACCTATCATGAAGTAATCAGGCTTTTTCAGGCCTGTAAACATGATGAAAAATTTTCAATAATCAAAGTTTAATTTGAAAAATGAAATTTATTTATTCATTTATTCGTTTACTCATTCATTCATTAGTTCGTTCATTCATTCATTCATTCATTCATTCGTTCGTTCGTTCATTCATTCATTCCTTCGTTCGTTCATTCTTTCGTTCGTTCATTCATTCGTTCACTTAATATTTTATACGTACTCAGTTCACTTTTCGGCGGGACCGTGGCTACATTGGTGTTTGAAGTTTGTAATAATAATAATAATAATAAAAATAATTATTAAAAATTTAATTATAATAATTATATTATTATTATTATTAAATTTTATAATGACAAATAATAATTTTTGGAACAACTTTTCATTCTCTACATTTGGAATTAAATGAAAATATGGAACATGTGGCGTAAGATTGAAGAGGTTAATCAAATATTAAAAACAATTTTCACTTATATACATAAAAACAGAGTAAAAGAGAGAAAGAAATAGGGAGAGAAAGAGAGAGAAAGAGAGAGAGAGAGAGAAAGAAAGAGTGAAGAAAATATAAAATGAGAGAAAGAAGGAAAGGAAGAGAGATATAGAAAAATGAAAAAAAATCCATGTAAAAAGATAGAAACATAAAGATAAAAAGAGATAAAGAGAGCAAAAGAGAGAGATAAGAGAGAAAAAGAGAGAGGAGAGAGAAAGAGGGAGGGAAAAAGCCCTTACCGTAGCAAGCAGAAGATAGTTGATAATGAGAGATTCCAGTAGCATTATAGAGAGTAGAATCAACGGACATGAAACATTTTTGGCCGGTTGGATTGTCCGGATTGTAATCAAACCCTGTGAAGTAGAAAGAGGGATTCATTCATTCATTCATTCATTCATTCATTCATTCATTCATTCATTCATTCATTTATTTATTCATTCATTTATATATTCATTCATTCATTCATTCATTCATTCATTCAGTCAGTCAGCATTTGTTTGTTCATTATTTCTTATCATGACATTGCCAATCAATAAAGCTAAAATCAAACAAATTTAGCGGCGAAAACACTAAAAAATCATCATCATTATCATCACAACAACATCATCATTATTATAATATCATCAGCAACAACAACAACCAAAAGAGCAAGTGACGTAGTTTTTGCAGAATTGTTGGCACTGAGTGACGTCATCGTCGTTGGTGACGTTCATTGGCCTACCACCAAGCGTGTTTCTATTCTGATATCTCATCCAGCCGCATGCAGATGGACCTTTTGTTGTTTGGGGTTTGCTATTAAATTAACAATACTAGCAACAACAACGGAAGCTTGTACAAACAATAATTACAACAAAAACTAATAAAAAACAACAACAACAGCAATTAACACAAACAATAACAACAATTAATACAAAGAACAACAATTTATACAAACAACAACAACAACAATTAATACAAACAACAACAACAGCAATTAATACAAACAACAACAACAACAACAACAATTAATACAAACCATAGTAACAACAACCTACTCATTTGATAGGCCACAGTTGTCGAGTAGTTGGAAAACATCGGTGGCACTGGGGTGCTTAGCGCTATAAAAATTTGTCGGCCATTTTGTTTTATTATTATTATTGTTGTTATTATTATTATCATTGTTGTTGTTATTATACAACAATTATGTTGTTAGTGCTAAATTGTTATTATCGTGAATAAACATAAACAACATCAAATGTTATCTCATCTATCAAAAACTTACGGTTGCAGTCGTAATGATTAACTTGGCTAGCGGTGCTCTTTTGGACGGATGTAGAGAACCAGCAGCGAGTTGCGGTCAGTCCGGATTCGTCCCAATCAATCCCATACTGGCAGTTGTTGGTCGAGGTTGAAGTTTCGCAGGCAATCCTGCAATCAGCTAGGGACGTGTAGGCTTGGGGGTTTCCATTCAGTGTTTTCGTGTTGTACATTACGGGCCAGGTGCACTTGTCCGCTGGTTTGGCAGTTGTAGGTTGAGGGATTAATAAAAAACGTTAACTACTTCTTCTGTTGCTACTATTGCTGCTACTGCTGCTACTACGACTATTACTGCTACTGCTGCTGCTGCTACTACTCAAAGCATCATACACTATTTTGCGTATGGTCACTATGAAATCGAACCCCGCAATTGCAACGCGAGACCAGGCATTAGTCAAAATATAATTAATCACGAAGAAAAAAAAAGCTAACGTTCACAATAATAATGATCGACCCTATTGGCCGATTGATAGTTGGTGCCTGTGGAAAAAAAACATCGGGTGGTCGCAGTGTCACTGCTGTCCCAATCGAACCCGTAAAAGCAGTAGTTCGTGTCCGGAGAATTTAGGCAGTTACTCTTGCAGGCTTCGAGGGTCGTGTAGGACTGAGGAGATCCGCCTAAAGTTTTTGTACCGGCGGAACTCGACCAAATGCATGAACTCTCTGTCGGAATGCAAGATTTGGCATATTTTTTATCGGTTTTTTGAGTTAATTTGGCATGTTTGTGTTAATTTGTTATCGGGTTTTTATTAAATTGTTTAAAAAATGCATTTCTTTAATTATTTTCAAGATATTACAATTCGCGTAATAAAAATTAAATTCTAAATTTCCAAAAAAAAGAAATAAAACCCCATTACAAACTTGTGCAGTCGTAATGATAAATACCCACGGCGTCGTATGTAGTGGAGCTAGTGGAGAACCAACATTTCAGTAGATTGCTATTCCAATCGAAGCCATTTTCGCAGTAATTCGTCGCCTGCGAGTTCAGGCATGCAGACTGGCAGGTTTCAATCGTGTTGAAGGATTGTTCGATCCCTCCGCGAGTGTTTTTGTCCTTTGTGGATCTCCAGTTGCAAGTATTGACTTTGGGGAGATAAATTATTTTAATATTTTTTTAAGTATTTTTGGTGATCTTATTGTTATTTTGTTCTTTATTTAAAATTTTAATTGATTTATTGATTAGTATTGATTTATTGATTATAGATTTAGTAGAATTGTATTTAGTAAATGTTACCAACACTGGGCTGAGCAATACTGAGTGAGCACCAGCAAGCAAATTATTCTCATCAACCTGGCATCCATTTTTTCAAAAGACATTTTTACTCGAAAATCAACAAAATTTTATGAAATTTTACAATTTTTTAATTAGTTAGGTTTAGAGATAATTAGTTAATTAATTAGTTAATTAATGAACTTATTGTTACGAAGAAAAAAACTGTTTAGAATTTTAGTATATTGTAATGTTCTTAATATAATTAACTCTATTAGACTTAAGAAATTTGTCACTTTGATATCAATCAGTAGGAGATCTGTTGTTCAGAGCTGCGTTATTTGGTAGTAGGTAGATATGTATATGTGTATGTATGTATGTATGTGTGTGTGTGCGTGTGCGTGCGTCAGTATGCATGCACATATGTATGTTTTATTGTTATACAGATATTTATACAACAGTAAACAGTAGAAGCGAGTTATTCATGCTAAGCCTGAAGCAAACTATAATACGTTGGGTGTTCCTCAAACGACTAAACAATATCACACTGTACAGATGAACTGTTAACTAATTTTAGAGATAGAGAGAGAGAGAAAGAGAGAAAGAGAGAGAAATATGGAGAAAGAGAGAGAAAGAGAGAAACTATGAATGATGAATCAACCAACAACGTAGTTTGTCCTGGACAATTTCTAAAGAGATGGAAAAAAAGATTAACGATGCTGAGATGTGGTTTTTGAGAAGAATTATGAAATTTAGTTGGACCTCTCATACTTCGAATGGGGATGTATTAATAAAACTGTCCGATTAGGAGAAGAGGAAATTACTGCAGATGATCCGACGGGGGCAGTTTAAGATTTTTGGTCACATCATGCGGAAAGAAAGAAAGAAATTCAAACAACTACAGGAAATATTGCAGAATGGGTTTCTTTGATGAAATTTGTTTGCGTTTTTGTGAACTTTTAGTGAAGATAATTTAAATTTTTCTCATTATTAAACGAAGAATTTTATCTATAGCGTTGAACATTACGTACTAATGCTATAGTTTTTGATATATTCTAATTTATCATTATATGTTACAGAAGACAGGCTATAGTTCAATTTTTGGAATGTGAGGCTGATATATTGATTTAAGCTGATAGTTCTCAATCACTTGAATACGAAAATTTATGATTTATAATGAAAATTTCGTCGTTTTTGATATATAGCACATGGATATCCATGATATAGTATCTTGAATTGACTAAAGAGATACCATTATGCGTTCACCCAGACTATGTTGATGACAAATTAAAATGCACTTGTACTCTTCTGTCGAGTTTTTAAACCCATGTTACTGAACTTGAGCTATAGTTCGAATCTTTTTCAATGTGACGCTAGTATAGAATTGAAAGAAAAAAAAAATTTTTTTTAGAAATAACTTGCATATTAATCAGAATAAAATAACATCAAATCATATTATAAAGGAAAATGTTAACATTAAAAAGGTTATTGTAACCAAAAAAAGTTAATAGTAACAGTTATAAAAATCAGGGTGTTGACAAATTTGGATCAAAAAAGATTTCAAAGCCCTCCAAGAATAAAATTGAGGTACGGGTTAAAAATTTTTTGCCTACACCACAGACCAAAAGCGTTATGTAAATAAATATTTGTTATATATATCTATAGTTATTTGTTCATCATTTTATTTAATTATCTATTAATTAAAGGATGATAATTAGATGAACATGCCAAATGAGAAGGTTTCGTTTTAACAGCACATAGTCATGAAATTAATTATAGAATTAACGATAGATTGTGCTAACAAGGTTCTCAAAACATTGTAATGTTAGCCAACTAAAACTATAAATATATAGATAGATAGATAGATGGATGGATGGATGAATGAATGGATGAATGAAAGAGTGAATGAATGAAAAAGTGGATGAATGAATGAATTAAAGAGTGAATGAATGGATGAATCAATCAATCGATGAACTAATGAGCGAACGAACGAATTAATCAATGGACCGCACTTTGGATTGGTTAGATATATAGAAAAATAAAAAATGTAATATAATTGTGTGTGTGTGTGTGTGTGTGTGTGTGTTTATGGATAAGCACGTGAAATTGTACGTGATGTATGATGTAGGAATATATGTATAAATGACCACCATTGATTAACCAGCCCTAACCTAACTAGAATTAACTAGCTCTATCTTATTGAGTCACACAGAAAATTTGGGGATGTGTGTGTACATCTGCTTGCGTGTGTGTGTGTGTGTGTTTGTGTGCGTCTGTGTGTGTGTGTGCGTGTATGTGTGTATTTATGTGTGCGTGTGTATTGTGGGCAACATCAAATATAAACAGAAAGTTGTCTTTGTTGTTAGAAATGAAAAAAGTGTCTTCTCATTTGATGATTTCGTTTATATGTTTCCGTAGCAAATGAAGCGAGCCATGAGTGAAACTACAAGCAGACCTGTTCAGAGGATTATTTAATTATCATTAATATTCATCTATTTATATATTCGTTTGTATGTTTGTTTGTCTGTGCGTGTGTGTGTGCGTGTGTGTGTGCGTGTGTGAGTGCGTGTGTGTGTGCGTGTGTGAGTGCGTGTGTGTGTGCGTGTGTGTGTTTGATTGTAAATAACAATCTGTATTAATCAAATTAAATCGATCGATCGACACAAATAATAATAATAATAATAATAATAATAATAATAATTTACCAGTGATTATCAATCCTTCCATCATCAAATCTGAAAAAATACATCAACAACCATTATAATCTTTTTTGGAAAAATCAATAACAATAATGACAATAATAAAACAACAACAACAATAATAATAATAAATAAGAATAATAATTATTAATAATTATTATTATAATAATATTAATAATAATTATTATTATAATAATATTAATAATAATTTCAAAGTTACTTTTCCCACTACTGTAGTAGTTTTGTTTGGTGGTCGTTCCTGAATAAAGTAAAAATTTCATTCGTTCGATCATTCGTTCATTCATTCATTCAATCATTCATTCACTCATTCATTCATTCATTCATTCACTTACCACATCCGTCAGAGGGTTGAAAATGGAAGATCCCGGCCATGGTGTTACGGTACGTTCCGGTACTATTGAAACAACGCTGACCAACTGGGTTGGAGGGATTGTAGTCGAACCCTGGTGAGGAAAAATGAAAAAAAAATCTTTGTGGACTGGGTAAAATGAAAGAAATCTTCCCGGATTCAATTTAAACAAATATTTTTCAACTCAATAGGAACCATTTTTTTCATAGTCCAAACATTAAACTGATTGAAAAACTTGTCAAGCCAGAACCGTCACGTCATAAAAGTGATTCTTAAATCAAATGAGCTTAAAAAACTAAAGTCATAAGAGCATTTTACTAAAAGAAACCAAACGAAAAAGACAAGTCCAGACCATAAGGACAAGGATTGAAACTGTTACAAGCAGCCTGGCAAGCTTGGTAGGTGCTATCGTTGCCAACATTCATTGGCCTACCATTCTGTGTAAAAGTATCGTTAGACACTATCCAGTAGCAATTTGGGGGGTCTAAGAATTTTATTTTATCATTTATATTATCAGTTATATTATTGTTCATATTATTATTTATATTATTTTCTCTTCAGCATTTCTCGACATCTCTCTTGCAGTCGAACCATCATGCAAAGTTGTAGAGTTAATAAATTATGTTAATTAGTGGAGTTAATAAATTATGTTAATTAGTGGAGTTCATAAATTATGTTAATTAGATACTTGTTGCCGGTGGTGATGGGGTCCTAGAAGAGCCTGAGTAAAATAATATTTAAACATTTCCTGGACTCCGCGTTTCATTTTGGCATAAATTATAATAAATAATTAAATCAATTCGAAAGTGTACTATTAGCAAACATTATGATCATGGTTTGACTTACTGCACTTAAATAACAGTCTAGTAAAATTAAATTCTAAGGATAAATGAAGATGACAGCTGATATGAGAAGTGAACGCCATGCAACCAACCGACACAGCTGTTCTCGTAATGGTCCACTCCAGTTGATCCTGTCTGCTTCATACTGGTTGTGGAGAAATAGCACCTACTATTAGTTATGTCCCAATCCAACCCATACGTGTAATTCGAGGCGAGATAACTGGCTTGGCAATCAGAGAGGTTTGTGGGGTTCTTAAGAATTCCGCCGAGGGTATTTGTGTTCGAGTATTGAGTCCACCCGCAGCCGTAGGTACTCCAAGGAGCAGCTGGCGTCGGGGTGCCTGAACCTGTGTTTGGATTGGTCCCGTTGGTTGGTTGTCAGTGGTGGTGTTGGTGCTTCTAATGAAAAGTTACAATGCGATCTCATTTTAAGAAGATTTGAATAGACATTGAATCAAATCATGTTCACATGGCATCATTCTGCCACACTCAATGGTCGGCTTCAACGTTGGGACGAAGGTGGCACATGCAACCGAACCAGGTCATCGTGCATCACAACTTATGAGATAAAGTTGTCCACTTACTACGATTTGCTGCTACTATCACTTGGTTAGTTGAACACCTTGCCCGCCCACAACAACCCACTCATTATTATTATTATCATCATCATCATCATCATCATTATTATTTTTTTTATTATTAGAAACTACGAAGGCGCCAAGTAACATTTCACGAGCACTGCAAACCCATTTAGGTGCATGCCTTGAAGCAGCAGCACATACAAATGTTATGTTGTCAACATCTGACAAGGCAGCAAGCATTGGAACCCGGTCACAGCGTGTAAGTATCTTAAACGTCACGCCATCAGCCTAACCAATCTGGCCAACTCTTGATGAATTTGAATCGCGTGCCAGTTAGTTCGCCGTAAGGAGCTTGATTTGAAAAATGAAACCGCAAACAAAATGAAACAACGAAAAGATAAACCAACTTGTGCATGTTAAGTCAAAATGGCTGACGTTATTAGCAGGCCTCTTAGTCATGCTTGTAGAGAAAAAACAGCCGTTCACGTTCCAATCCCAATCAAATCCGTTCTGACATACATTAGTACTCGAGCATCCAGCTTTGCAGGCATTAAGAGTATTGTAAGTTTGCATGAAAGAGCCTCCAGGCGTGTTTGTGTTGGGCGACTCCATCCATGAGCAACCTGTTTGGAGAATTTTTTAGAGTTTCAGTACCTCAGATCCATTTCAACTCTTAGTTGAGATTTTTTGTGGCCTAAATTTTGTTTCGATGTTCGTTCTGGAGAACTTTGTGCTCGCTTACGACAAATGCTTTCATGTTTTTGTGGTGAGAATTATTTTGTTGTGATGAAGTTTTGTTTGTTTTTTTAGTTTTTGAAGATTATTTTGTTTACAATCATTAAGATTGCTAACATATTGTCGAACATTAAAGAAGACATGATTATTCCTATTTTGTGGACCACTTCAAATGTTAGCAGTTAAACGATTTAATTTCTTAATTTGAACGAAATTCTGAAAATTTTGAATCAGACTTTGGGCTGAGCAGTGCTGCCAGAAGATGACCAGGAAGAGAAACTTTACGGAAACCATCACGACGAAATCTTCTTCTACCTTAATTAATTACAGCAAAATAAAATAAAATTATGAATGAACTAGTGAAATGAATGTCGAAATATAATTAGAAATTATAGACAAACGTTAAAATAATCAAATTTTCGAAAATGAGAAAATGACTTAAAAAAAAGGGCTTTCTGTAATAGGCTGGTACATCAAGCCGAACAGAGCTGCATAAATAAGTAACCAGGTATGTGTGTATATGTGTATTATGTAAATAGGTATGTATGTGTGTGTGTGTATGTGTATTTATGTATATGTGTGCGTGTGTGTGTCTGTGTAAATGTGTATGTTTGTATGAAATAGAGAAACTAGCCAACCCACCCAAATCATATTATTCGCTTCTGCATAACAATGCAGCTGGCGAGAGGAGCTGAAAGTCGTTACAGAATAGAATTTAATGGTATTTATGTATGTATGTGTGTTTGTATATATGTATGTATGTATGTATGTATGTATGTGTGTGTGTGTGTGTGTGTGTGTGTGTGTGTGTGTGTGCGTGTTCTTGGTTGAGAGATTCTCAAATGAGTAACAATGAAAGTAGCGATGATGATGGTAATAATAATAAAAATAATAATCAACTATGATATTGCTTATTATTATTATTTTGTTATTTTTTTAGTAGTAGCGAATCGCCAGTAAAGAGAGAGAGAGAAAGAAAGAAAGATAGAGAAAGAGAGAGAGAGAAAGAGAGAGAGAGGAATAAAGAGTAAACAATGAAAGAAAAAGAAAGGAGAGAGAGAAAAAAAGAGGAAAGAGAGAGGGAAAGGAAGAGAGGGAAAGAAAATTAATGTACAGAAATGTGAAGTATTTTATAAGAAGTGTATACAGATAGAGAAAGAGAGAGAGAGAGAGAGAGAGAGAGAGCGAGAGAATAGTAGTAGTGGTAGTAGTAGTAGTAGTAGTAGTAGTAGTAGTAGTAGTAGTAGTAGTAGTAGTAGTAGTAGTAGTAGTAGTAGTATAATAATAATAATAATAATAATATTGTAT